>NC_057804.1:85450108-85557474 GCF_018294505.1 Triticum aestivum
CCGGTGAGAGTAGGACTCCTCCAGGGCGTGCCATAGGAGGGCTGGCCCTCCCCCTCCTCCACTCCTTTATATACAGGGGCAGGGGGGCACCTCTAGACACACAAGTTGATCTGTTGATCTCTCCAATACGTGTGCGGTGCCCCCCTCTACCATATTCCACCTTGGTAATATTGCAGCGGTGCTTAGACGAAGCCCTGCATCAGTAGCATCATCAACACCGTCATCACGCCGTCGTGCTGACGGAACTCTCCTGCAAAGCTCTGCTGGATCGGAGTTCGTGGGACGTCATCGAGCTGAACGTGTGCTGAACTCAGAGGTGCCATACTTCCGGTACTTTGATTGGTTGAATCGTGAAGACGTACGACTACATCAACTGCGTTGTGCCAACGCTTCCGCTTACAGTCTAGGAGGGTACATGGACAACACTCTCCCCTCTCATTGTTGTGCATCACCATGATCTTGTGTGTGCGTAGGAAAATTTTGAAATTACTACGTTCCCCAACAGTGGCATCCGAGCCAGGTTTATGCATAGATGTTATGTGCATGATTAGAACACAAGTGAGTTGTGGGCGATACAAGTCATACTGCTTACCAGCATGTCATACTTTGGTTTGGCGGTTTTGTTGGATGAAGCGGCCTGGACCGACATTACACGTACGCTTACGCGAGACTGGTTCTACCGACGTGCTTTGCACATAGGTGGCTGGCGGGTGTCACTTTCTCCAACTTTAGTTGAACCAAGTGTGGCTACGCCCGGTCCTTGTGAAGGTTAAAACGACACTAACTTGACGAAATATCGTTGTGGTTTTGATGCGTAGGTAAGAACGGTTCTTGCTTAGCCCGTAGCAGCCACATAAAACTTGCAACAACAAAGTAGAGAATGTTTAACTTGTTTTTGCAGGGCATGTTGTGATGTGATTTGGTCAAGACATGATGAGATATAAGTTGTTGTATGAGATGATCATGTTTTGTTGAAGTTATCGGCAACTGGCAGAAGCCTTATGGTTGTCTCTTTATTGCATAAGACGCAAGCGCCAAATAATTGCTTTACTTTATCGCTATGCGATAGCAATAGTTGCAAGAGCAATAGTTGGCGAGACGACCATGTGACGACACATTGATATAGATCAAGATGATGGAGATCATGGTGTCATTGAAGGAAATATGCCCTAGAGGCAATAATAAAGTTATTATTTATTTCCTTATTTCATGATAAATGTTTATTATTCATGCTAGAATTGTATTAACCAGAAACTTAGTACATGTGTGAATACATAGACAAACAAAGTGTCACTAGTATGCCTCTACTTGACTAGCTTGTTGAATCAAAGATGGTTAAGTTTCCTAGCCATGGACATGAGTTGTCATTTGATTAATGGGATCACATCATTAGGAGAATGATGTGATTGACTTGACCCATTCCGTTAGCTTAGCACTTGATCGTTTAATATGTTGCTATTGCTTTCTTCATGACTTATACAAAGTTCCTATAACTATGAGATTATGCAACTCCCGTTTACCATAGGAACACTTTGTGTGCTACCAAACGTCACAACGTAACTGGGTCATTATAAAGGAGCTCTACAGGTGTCTCCAAAGGTACATGTTGAGTTGGCATATTTCGAGATTAGGTTTTGTCACTCCGATTGTCGGAGAGGTATATCTGGGCCCTCTCGGTAATGCACATCACTATAAGACTTGCAAGCAATGTAGCTAATGACTTAGTTACGGAATGATGCATTACATAACGAGTAAAGAGACTTGCCGGTAACGAGATTGAACTAGGTATTGAATACCGACGATCGAATCTCGAGTAAGTAACATACCGATGACAAAGGGAACAAACGTATGTTGTTATGCGGTTTGACCGATAAAGATCTTCGTAGAATATGTAGGAGCCAATATGAGCATCCAGGTTCCGCTATTGGTTACTGACCGGAAACTGTTCTAGGTCATGTCTACATAGTTATCGAACCCGTAGGGTCCGCACGCTTAATGTTACGATGACAGTTATATTATGAGTTTATAGTTTTGATGTACCGAATGTTGTTCAGAGTCCCGGATGTGATCACGGACATGACGAGGAGTCTCGAAATTGTTGAGACATAAAGATTGATATATTGGAAGCCTATATTTGGATATCGGAATCATTCCGGGTGAAATCGGGATTTTACCGGAGTACCGGGGGGTTACCGGAACCCCCCAGGGGTTAATGGGCCTACATGGGCCCTAAGGGAGAAGAGGAGGGCCGGACAGGGCAGGCCGCGCGCCCCCTCCCCCCCTAGTCCGAATAGGACAAGGAAGGGGGGGGGGCACCCCCTTTCCTCTTTCCCCCTTCCTTCTCCAACAAGGCAAGAGGGGGGAGTCCTACTCCCGGTGAGAGTAGGACTCCTCCAGGCGCACCCCTAGGGGCCGGCCGCACCTCCCCCTCCCTCCTTTATATACGGGGCACCTCATAACACACAAGTTGATCTTCGTGATCGTTCCTTAGCCGTGTGCGGTGCCCCCCTCCACCATATTCCACCTCGGTCATATCATAGCGGTGCTTAGGCGAAGCCCTGCGTCGGTAGAACATCATCATCATCACCACGCCGTCGTGCTGACGGAACTCTTCCCCAACACCCTGCTGGATCGGAGTCTGGGGATCGTCATCGAGCTGAACGTGTGCTGAACTCGGAGGTGCCGTACGTTCGGTACTTGGATCGGTCGGATCATGAAGACGTACGAATACATCAACCGCGTTGTTATAGTGCTTCCGCTTTCAGTTTACGAGGGTACGTGGACACACTCTCCCCGCTCGTTGCTATGCATCATCATGATCTTGCGTGTGCGTAGGAAAATTTTGAAATTACTACGTTCCCCAACAGTCATTCCGGTGACGATGGAGATCATGACGATGCTTTGGAGATGGAGATCAAAGGCACAAGATGATGATGGCCATATCATGTCACATATTTTGATTGCATGTGATGTTTATCTTTTACACATCTTATTTTGCTTAGTTCGATGGTAGCATTATAAGATGATCTCTATCTAAATTTCAAGGTAAAAGTGTTCTCCCTGAGTATGCACCGTTGCTAAAGTTCGTCGTGCCGAGACACCACGTGATGATCGGGTGTGATAAGCTCTACATTCATCTACAACGGGTGCAAGCCAGTTTTGCACACGCAGAATACTCGGGTTAAAATTGACGAGCCTAGCATATGCAGATATGGCCTCGGAACACTGGAGACCGAAAGGTCGAGCGTGAATCATATAGTAGATATGATCAACATAGTGATGTTCACCATTGAAAACTACTTCATCTCACGTGATGATCGGACATGGTTTAGTTGATTTGGATCACGTGATCACTTAGATGATTAGAGGGATGTCTATCTAAGTGGGAGTTCTTTAAGTAATATGATTAATTGAACTTTAATTTATCATGAACTTAGTCCTGATAGTATTTTGTAAATTATGTTGTAGATCAATAGCTCGCGTTATTGCTTCCCTATGTTTTATATGTGTTCCTAGAGAAAACTAAGTTGAAAGATGATAGTAGCAATAATGCGGACTGGGTCCATGATCTGATGTTTATCCTCATTGCTGTACAGAAGAATTATGTCCTTGATGCACCGCTAGGTGACAGACCTATTGCAGGAGAAGATGCAGACGTTATGAACGTTTGGCTAGCTCAATATGATGACTACTTGATAGTTTAGTGCACCATGCTTAACGGCTTAGAATCGGGACTTCAAAGACGTTTTGAACGTCATGCACCATATGAGATGTTCCAGGAGTTGAGGTTAATATTTCAAGCAAATACCCGAGTTGAGAGATATGAAGTCTCCAACAAGTTCTATAGCTAAAAGATGGAGGAGAATTGCTCAACTAGTGAGCATGTGCTCAGATTGTCCGGGTACTACAATCGCTTGAATCAAGTGGGAGTTAATCTTCCAGATAAGATAGTGATTGACAGAGTTCTCTACTCACCATCACCAAGTTACTAGAACTTCGTGATGAAGTATAGTATGCAAGGCATGACGAAAATGATTCCTGAGCTTTTCGTGATGTTGAAATTGACGAAGGTAGAAATCAAGAAAGAGCATCAAGTGTTGATGATTGACAAGACCACTAGTTTCAAGAAAAGGGCAAAGGGAAAGAAAGGGAATTTCAAGTAGAATGGCAAGAAAGTTTTCACTCCCGTGAAGAAGCCCAAAGCTGGACCAAAGCATGAAACCGAGTGCTTGTACTACAAAGGAAATGGTCACTCGAAGCAGAAATGCCCTGAATATTTGGTAGATAAGAAGGATGGCAAAGTGAACAAGGGTATATTTGATATACAGGTTATTGATGTGTACCTTACTAGTGTTTATAGTAACCCCTGGGTATTTGATACTTGTTCGGTTGCTAAGATTAGTAACTCAAAATAGGAGTTACAGAATAAACAGAGACTAGTTGAGGGTGAAGTGACGATGTGTGTTGGAAGTGGTTCCAAGATTGATATGATCATCATCGCACACTCCCTATATTTTTGAGATTAGTGTTAAACCTAAATAAATGTTATTTGGCGTTTGTGTTGAGCATTAATATGATTTGATCATGTTTATTGCAATACGGTTATTCATTTAAAGTCAGAGAATAATAATTGTTCTATTTACATGAATAAAACCTTCGATGGTCAAACACCCAATGAAAATAGTTTATTGGATCTCGATCGTAGTGATACACAAATTCATGATATTGATGCCAAAAGATGCAAAGTTGATAATGATAGTGCAACTTATTTGTGGCATTGCCATTTGGGTTATATCAGTGTAAAGCGCATGAAGAAACTCCATAAAGATGGACTTTTGGAATCACTTGGTTATGAATCATTTGATGCTTGTGAACCGTGCCTTTTGGGCAAGATGACTAAAAACTCCGTTCTCCGGAACAATGGAACGAGCTACTGACTTCTTGGAAATAATACATACCGATGTATGCGCTCCAATGTGTGTTGATGCTCGTGGCGGGTATCGTTATTTTTTGACCTTCACAGATGATTTGAGCAGATATGAGTATATCTACTTAATGAAGCACAAGTCTGAAACATTCAAAAAGTTCAAAGAATTTTAGAGTGAAGTGGAGAATCATCATAACAAGAAAATAAAGTTTCTATGATCTGATCGTGGAGGAGAATATTTGAGTTACGAGTTTTTCATTCATTTAAAATAATGTGGAATAGTTTCACAGCTCACGCCACATGGAACACCACATCGTAATGGTGTGTCCGAACGTCGTAACCGCACTTTATTGGATATGGTGCGATCTATGATGTATCTTACCGATTTACCACTATTATTTTGGGGTTATGCATTAGAGACAGCTGCATTCACTTTAAATAGGGCACCATCAAAATCCGTTGAGACGACGCCTTATGAACCTGATAAGCTCGAACCCAAATTGGAGAAGTGCGTCTTCATAGAATACCCAAAGGAAACTATTGGGTACACCTTCTATCAATCCGAAGGCAAGATATTCGTTGCTAAGATGGATCCTTTCTAGAGAAGGAGTTTCTCTTGAAAGAAGTGAGTGGGAGGAAAGTAGAGCTTGATAAGGTAATTGTACCTTCTAATTGGAAAGTAGTTCATCACAGAAATCAGTTCCAGTGATTCCTACACCAATTAGTGAGGAAGCTAATGATGATGATCATGAAACTTCAAATTAAGTTACTAAAGAACCTCGTAGGTCTTCCAAAGTACAGTCCGCACCAGAGTGGTATGGTAAATTGGTAACACTATTCTGGAAGTCATGTTACTAGACCATGATGAACCTACGAACTATGAGGAAGCGATGATGAGCCCAGATTCTGCGAAATGTCATGAAGGCCATGAAATCTGAGATGGGATCCATGTATTAGAACAAAGTGTGGACTTTGGTGGACTTGCCCGATAATCGGCAAACCATAGAAAATAAATGGATCTTCAAGAGGAAGACAGACGCTGATAGTGGTGTTACTATCTATAAAGCTCGACTTGTCGCAATTTTTTTCAACAAGTTCAATATGTTGAATACGATGAGATTTTCTCACTCGTATCGATGCTTAAGTCTGTCCGAATCATGTTAGCAATTGCCACATTTTATGAAATCTGGCAAATGGATGTCAAAACTGCATTCCTTAATGGATTTATTAAAGAAGAGTTGTATATATGATGCAACATGAAGGTTTTGTCAATCCTAAAGGTGCTAACAAAATGTGCAAGCTCCAGCAATCCATCTATGGACTGGTGCAAGCATCTCAGAGTTGGAATATACACTTTGATGAGTTGATCAAAGCATATGGTTTTATACAGACTTTTGGAGAAGACCTGTATTTACAAGAAAGTGAGTGGGAGCTCTGTAGCATTTCTAAAACTATATGTAGATACCATATTGTTGATTGGAAATGATATATAAATTCTGGATAGCATAAAAGGATACTTGAATAAGAGATTTTTCAAAGAAAGACCTCGGTGAAGCTGCTTACGCATTGAGCATCAAGATCTATAGAGATAGATCAATATGCTTGATAAGATTTTTCAATGAGTACATACCTTGATAAGATTTTGAAGTACTTCAAAATGGAACAGTCAAAGAAGGAGTTCTTGCCTGTGTTGCAAGGTGTGTAGTTGATTAAGACTCAAAACCCGACCATGGCAGAAAATAGAAAGAGAATGAAAAGTCATTTCCTATGCCTCAGTAAAAGGTTCTATATTGTATGCTATGCTGTGTACCAGACCTATTGTATACCTTGCTCTATATTTGGCAAGGGAGTATAGTTTTGATCTAGGAGTAGATCACTGAAGAACGGTCAAGAATATCCTTAGTGAGGACTAAGGAAATGTTTCTCGGTTATGGAGGTGATAAAAAGAGTTCGTCGTAAAGAGTTACGTCGGTGCAAGATTTTACATCAATCCAGATGACTCTAAGTCTCAATCTGGATACATATTGAAAGTGGGAGCAATTAGCTAGAGTAGCTCTGTGCAGAGCATTGTAGACATAGAATATTTGCAAAATGCACACGACTCTGAATAAGACATACCCATTGACTAAACTCCTCTCACGAGCAAACCATGATCACACCTTAGTACTCTTTGGGTGCTATAATCACATAGCGATGTGAACTATATTATTGACTCTAGTAAACCCTTCGGGTGTTAGTCACATGACGATGTGAACTATGGGTGTTAATCACATACAGATGTGAATATTGGTGTTAAATCACATGGTGATGTGAACTAGATTATTGACTCTAGTGCAAGTGGGAGACTGAAGGAAATATGCCCCAGAGGCAATAATAAAGTTATTATTTATTTCCTTATTTCATGATAAATGTTTATTATTCATGCTAGAATTGTATTAACCGGAAACTTAGTACATGTGTGAATACATAGCCAAACAAAGTGTCACTAGCATGCCTCTACTTGACTAGCTCGTTGAAACAAAGATGGTTAAGTTTCCTAGCCATGGACATGAGTTGTCATTTGATTAACGAGATCACATCATTAGAGAATGATGTGATTGACTTGACCCATTCCGTTAGCTTAGCACTTGATCGTTTAGTATGTTGCTATTGCTTTCTTCATGACTTATACATGTTCCTATTACTATGAGATTATGCAACTCCCGTTTACCGAAGGAACACTTTGTGTGCTACCAAATGTCACAACGTAACTGGGTGATTATAAAGGTGCTCTACAGGTGTCTCTGAAGGTACTTGTTGAGTTGGCGTATTTCGAGATTAGGATTTGTCACTCCGATTGTCGGAGAGGTATCTCTGGGCCCTCTCTATAATGCACATCAATATAAGCCTTGCAAGCAATGTGACTAATGAGTTAGTTGCGGGATGATGTATTATGGAAGGAGTAAAGAGACTTGCCAGTAACGAGATTGAGCTAGGTATTGAGATACCGACGATCGAATCTCGGGCAAGTAACATACCGATGACAAACGGAACAACGTATGTTGTTATGCGGTTTGACCGATAAAGATCTTCATAGAATATGTGGGAGCCAATATGAGCATCCAGGTTCCGCTATTGGTTATTGACCGGAGACGTGTCTCGGTCATGTCTACATAGTTCTCAAACCCGTAGGGTCCACACGCTTAACGGTCGATGACGATTTATATTATGAGTTATGTGTTTTGATGTACCGAAGGTAGTTCGGAGTCCCGGATGAGATCGGGGACATGACGAGGAGTCTCGAAATGGTCAAGACGTAAAGATCGATATATTGGACGACTATATTCGGACATCGGAAAGGTTCCGAGTGATTCGGGTATTTTTCGGAGTACCGGAGAGTTACGGGAATTCGCTGGGGAGTATATGGGCCTTATTGGGCTGTAGGAGAAAGAGAGAGGGGAGGCTGTGCGCCCCCCAAGGCCTAGTCGGAATTGGACTAGGGGGAGGGGCTGCGCCCCCTCCTTCCTTCTCTTCTCTTTTCCCTTTCCTTGACTCCTACTCCTACTATTTGGAAGGGAGGGAATCCTACTCCCGGTGAGAGTAGGACTCCTCCAGGGCGTGCCATAGGAGCGCCGACCGTCCCCCCTCCCCCACTCCTTTATATACGGAGGCAGGGGGCACCTCTAGACACACAAGTTGATCTGTTGATCTCTCCCATCCGTGTGCGTTGCCCCCCTCCACCATATTCCACCTCGGTAATATCGTAGCGGTGCTTAGAAGAAGCCCTACGTCGGTAGCATCATCAACACTGTCATCACACCGTCGTGTTGACGGAACTCTCCTGCAAAGCTCTGCTGGATCAGCGTTCGTGGGACGTCATCAAGCTGAACGTGTGCTGAACTCGAAGGTGCCCTACGTTCGGTTCTTGGATCGGTCGGATCGTGAAGACGTACAACTACATCAACCGTGTTGTGCTAACGCTTCCGCTTATGGTCTATGAGGGTACGTGGACAACACTCTCCCCTCTCGTTGCTATGCATCACCATGATCTTGCGTGTGCGTAGGATTTTTTTTGAAATTACTATGTTCCCCAACAACATCAACGGTCTCTTCAACGACCACAAGATCAATCGTCAGCTCCACCTCACGGCCGAGCTCAGCGATGTCAAGATGGGAGAGATGAGCATGGCCAACTATCTTCAGAAGGTCAAGTCTCTCTTTGATGGGCTTGCGGATCTTGGCTCCCCTGTTGATGACGCCGAGATGGTGGTCCACTGCCTCAATAGCCTCTCCGAGCAATACGAGTCCGCCACCGACCTGATCTCCCTCATGCCCGGGATGACCTTCGCGCAGTGCCGCTCGTTGCTCGCACTGAAGGAAATATGCCCTAGAGGCAATAATAAAGTTATTATTTATTTCCTTATTTCATGATAAATTTTTATTATTCATCCTATAATTGTATTAACCGGAAACATAATACATGTGTGAATACATAGACATACAGAGTGTCACTAGTATGCCTCTACTTGACTAGCTCGTTGATCAAAGATGGTTAAGGTTTCCTAACCATAGGCATGAGTTGCCATTTGATAAATGGGATCACATCATTAGGAGAATGATGTGATTGATTTGACCCATTCCGTTAGCTTAGCACTTGATCATTTTAGTTTGTTGCTATTGATTTCTTCATGACTTATACATGTTCCTATGACTATGAGATTGTGCAACTCCCGTTTACCGAAGGAACACTTTGTGTGCTACCAAACGTCACAACTTAACTGGGTGATTGTAAAGGTGCTCTACAGGTGTCTCCAAGGGTACTTGTTGAGTTGGCATATTTCGAGATTAGGATTTGTCACTCCGATTGTCAGAGAGGTATCTCTGGGCCCTTTCGGTAATGCACATCACTTTAAGCCTTGCAAGGATTGTGACTAATGAGTTAGTTGCGGGATGATGCATTACATAACGAGTAAAGAGTCTTGCCAGTAACGAGATTGAACTAGGTATTGAGATACCGATCATCGAATCTCGGGCAAGTAACATACCGATGACAAAGGGAACAACGTATGTTGTTATGCGGTTCGACCGATAAAGATCTTCATGGAATATGTAGGAGCCAATATGGGCATCCAGGTACCGCTATAGGTTATTGACCAGAGAAGTGTCTTGGTCATGTCTATATAGTTCTCGAACCCGTAGGGTCCGCACGCTTAAACGTTCATTGACAATATAGAATTATATGAGTTATGTACGTTGGTGACCGAATCTTGTTCGGAGTCTCGGATGAGATCATGGACATGACGAGGAACTCCGGAATGGTCCGGAGATAAAGTTTGATATATGGGATAGTAGTGTTTGATCTCCAGAAGGGTTCCGGAATTCACCAGAAGCGGTTCCGGATGTTTCCCGAAGTGTTTGGGTACGAGAACACGTTATTTGGGCCAAAGGGGAAAGCCCACGAGGCTTTTGAAAAGTGCAAAAGGAAGTTTTGCAGAGACCAGAGGCTAGACGCTAGGAACCCTGGCGTCTAGGGGGTAGACGCCGGGAACCCTGGCGTCTAGCCTTGGAGTCCGTGTAGGACTCTTGCCTTTCGGGCAAAACCGACTTTGAGGAGGCTTTTACTCCAAGTTTCGACCCCAGGGCTCAACATATAAATAGAGGGGCAGGGCTAGCACCAAAGACACATCAAGAAACACCAAGTCGTGTGCCGACAACTCCGTCCCCTCTAGTTTATCCTCTGTCATAGTTTCCGTAGTGCTTAAGCGAAGCCCTGCAGAGATTGTTCTTCACCAACACCGTTACCATGCCGTTGTGCTGCCGGAACTCATCTACTACTTCGCCCGTCTTGCTGGATCAAGAAGGCGAGGATGTCATCGAGCTGAACATGCGGAGGTGCCGTATGTTCGGTACTTGATCGGGGCGGATCGTGAAGGTGTACGACTACATCAACCGCGTTGATAAACACTTCCGCTTAGCGATCTTCAAGGGTATGAAGATACACTCTCACTCTCGTTGCCATGCATCACCATGATCTTGCGTGTGCGTAGGAATTTTTTGAAATTACTATGTTCCCCAACAATGGTACCAGAACCAGGTTTATGCGTAGATGTTATATGCACGAGTAGAACACAAGTGAGTTGTGGGCGATACAAGTCATACTGCTTACCATCATGTCATACTTTGGTTCAGCGGTATTGTTGGATGAAGCGGCCCGGTCCACATTACGCGTACGCTTACGCGATACTAGTTCAACCGATGTGCTTTGCACATAGGTGACTGGCGGGTGTCAGTTTCTCCAACTTTAGTTGAACCGAATGTGGCTACGCCCGGTCCTTGTTGAAGGTTAAAACAACACTAACTTGACGAAATATTGTTGTGGTTTTGATGCGTAGGTAAGAAAGGTTCTTGCTCACCCCGTAGCAACCACGTAAAACTTGCAACAACAAAGTAGAGGACGTCTAACTTGTTTTTGCAGGGCATGTTGTGATGTGATATGGTCAAGACAGGATGCTAAATTTTATTGCATGAGATGATCATGTTTTGTAACGAGTTATAGGAAACTGGCAGGAGCCATATGGTTGTCATTTTATTGTATGGAATGAAATCGCCCTGTAATTGCTTTACTTTATCACTAAGCGGTAGCGATAGTCGTAGAAGCAATAGTTGGCGAGACGACAACGATGCTACGATGGAGATCAAGGTGTCGCGCTGGTGACGATGGTGATCAAGACGGTGCTTTGGTGATGAAGATCAAAGGCACAAGTTGATGATGGCCATATCATATCACTTATATTGATTGCATGTGATGTTTATCTTTTATGCATGTTAATCTGCTTTGATTGACGGAAGCATTATAAGATGATCTCTCACAAAATTTCAAGGTATAAGTGTTCTCCCTGAGTATGCACCGTTGCGAAAGTTCTTCGTGCCGAGACACCACGTGATGATCGGGTGTGATAAGCTCTACGTTCAAATACAACGGGTGTAAGACAGTTTTACACACGCAGAATACTCAGGTTAAACTTGACGAGCCTAGCATATGCAGATATGGCCTCGGAACACTGAAACTGAAAGGTCGAGCGTGAATCATATAGTAGATATGATAAACATAGTGATGTTCACCATTGGAAACTACTCCATCTCACGTGATGATCGGACATGGTTTAGTTGATTTGGATCATGTGATCACTTACATGATTAGAGGGATGTCTATCTAAGTGGGAGTTCTTAAGTAATATGATTAATTGAACTTTAATTTATCATGAACTTAGTCCTGATAGTATTTTGCAAATTATGTTGTAGATCAATAGCTCGCGTTGTTGCTTCCCTATGTTTTATATGTGTTCCTAGAGAAAACTAAGTTGAAAGATGATAGTAGCAATGATGCAGACTGGGCCCGTGATCTGAGGTTTATCCTCATTGTTGCACAGAAGAATTATGTCCTTGATGCACCGCTAGGTGGCAGACCTATTGCAGGAGAAGATGCAGACGTTATTAACGTTTGGCTAGCTTAATATGATGACTACTTGATAGTTTAGTGCACCATGCTTAACGGCTTAGAATCGAGACTTCAAAGACGTTTTGAAGGTCATGGACCATATGAGATGTTCTAGAAGTTGAAGTTAATATTTCAAGCAAATACTCCGCATCAAAAATTCTTTTTTATCATTTACCTACTCGAGGACGAGCAGGAATTAAGCTTGGGGATGCTTGATACGTCTCCAACGTATCTATAATTTTTGATTACTCCATGCTACTTTGTCTACTATTTTGGACTATATTGGGCTTTATTTTCCACTTTTATATTATTTTTGGGACTAACCTCTTAACGGGAGGCCCAGCCCAGAATTGCTGGTTTTTGCCTATTTCAGTATTTTGAAGAAACAGAATATCAAACAGAGTCCAAACGGAATAAAACCTTCGGGAACATGATTTTCTCACCGAACGTGATCCAGGAGACTTGGACCCTACTCCAAGAAGTGCCATAGGCGGTCACGAGGGTGGAGGGCGCCCCCCTGGGCGCGCCCCCTGCCTCGTGGCCCCTCTGTTGCTCCACCGACGTACTCCTTCCTCCTATATATACCTACGTACCCCCGTCAGATCAGATACAGAGCCAAAAACCTAATTCCACCGCCGCAACCTTCTGTATCCGCGAGATCCCATCTTGGGGCCTGTTCCGGAGCTCCGCTAGAGAGGGCATCCACCACGGAGGGCTTCTACATCAACACCATAGCCTCTCCGATGAAGTGTGAGTACTTTACTTCAGACCTTCGGGTCCATAGTTATTAGCTAGATGGCTTCTTCTCTCTTTTTGGATCTCAATACAATGTTCTCCCCCTCTCTTGTGGAGATCTATTCGATGTAATCTTCTTTTTGCGGTGTGTTTGTTGAGACCGGTGAATTGTGGGTTTATGATCCAGCTTATCTATGAACAATATTTGATTCTTCTCTGAATTCTTTTATGTATGATTGAGTTATCTTTGCAAGTCTCTTCGAATTATCTTTTGGTTTGGCCAACTAGATTGGTAGTTCTTGCAATGGGAGAAGTGTTTAGCTTTGGGTTCAATCTTGCGGTGTCCTTACTCAGTGACAGAAAGAGTTGCAAGGCACGTATTGTATTGTTGCCATCGAGGATAACAAGATGGGGTTTTTATCATATTGCATGAATTTATCCCTCTACATCATGTCATCTTGCTTAAGGCGTTACTCTGTTTTACTTAATACTCTAGATGCATGCTGGATAGCGGTCGATGAGTGGAGTAATAGTAGTAGATGCAGAATCGTTTCGATCTACTTGTTTTGGACGTGATGCCTATATACATGATCATACCTAGATAATCTCATAATTATTCGCTTTTCTATCAATTGCTCAACAGTAATTTGTTCACCCACCGTAGAATACTTATGCTCTTGAGAGAAGCCACTAGTGAAACCTATGGCCCCTGGGTCTATTCTCATCATATCAATCTCCATTACTTTATTTACTTGCTTTGTTTTACTTTGCCTTTTACTTTTTACTTTGCATCTATCTATCAAAAATACCAAAAATATTATCTCTATCAGATCTCACTCTCGTAAGTGACCGTGAAGGGATTGACAACCCCTAAGCGTTGGTTGCGAGTTGCTATCGTTTTGTGTAGGTACGAGGGACTTGTGTGTGATCTCCTACTGGATTGATACCTTGGTTCTCAAAAACTGAGGGAAATACTTACGCTACTTTACTGCATCATCCTCTCCTCTTCGGGGAAATCCAACGCAGTGCTCAAGAGGTAGCAAGAAGAATTTCTGGCGCCGTTGCCGGGGAGTTCGCGCAAAAGTCAACTATACCAAGTACCCATCACAATCCCTATCTCTCGCATTACATTATTTGCCTCTCGTTTTCCTCTCCCCCACTTCACCCTTGCCGTTTTATTCGCCCTCTCTTTCCCAATCTCCTCCTCTCTTTCTCTTTTGCCTTTTTCTCGTTTGCCTTTGCTTGTGTGTTGGATTACTTGTTGCCATGGCACAAGATAATACCAAATTGTGTGATTTCTCGAATACCAATAATAATGATTTCCTTAGTACTCCGATTGCTCCTCTTAATAATGATGAGTCTTGTGAAATCAATACCGCTTTGCTGAATCTTGTTATGAAAGATCAATTCGCCGGCCTTCCTAGTGAAGATGCCGCTACTCATCTAAACAATTTTGTTGATTTGTGTGATATGCAAAAGAAGAAAGATACGGATAACAATATTGTCAAATTGAAGTTATTTCCGTTTTCACTTAGAGATCGTGCTAAAATTTGGTTTTCGTCTTTGCCTAAAAATAGTATTGATTCTTGGAACAAGTGCAAAGTTGCGTTTATCTCTAAGTATTTTCCTCCCGATAAGATTATCACTCTTAGGAATGATATCTTGAATTTTAAACAACTTGATCATGAGCATGATGCCCAATCTTGGGAAAGAATGAAATCAATGCTTCGCAATTGCCCTACTCATGGTTTGAATTTATGGATGATCATACAAAATTTTATGCCGGATTGAATTTTGCTTCTAGAAATCTTTTAGATTCGGCCGCGGGAGGCACTTTTATGGAAATTACGTTAGGAGATTCTACCAAATTGCTTGACAATATTATGGCTAATTATTCTCAATGGCATACCGAAAGAACTTCTAGTAAAAAAGTGCATGCCATAGAAGAAATCAATGTTTTGAGTGAAAAGATGGATGAACTTATGAAGATGTTTGCTACTAAAAATACTTCTCTTGATCCCAATGATATGCCTTTATCTACTTTGATTGAGAATAATAATGAATCTATGGATGTGAATTTTGTTGGAAGGAATAGTTTTGGAAATAACGCGTATAGAGGGAATTTTAATCCTAGGCCTTATCCCAGTAACCCTAATAAATAATTATGGAAATTCCTACAACAACTCTTATGGAAATTTTAATAAGATGCCCTCTGAATTTGAGAGTAGTGTTAAAGAGTTTATGAATTCACAAAAGAATTTTAATGCTTGCTTGAAGAAAAATTGCTTAAGGTTGATGATTTGGCTAGGAACGTTGATAGAATTTCTCTTGAAATTGATTCTTTAAAGCTTAGATCTATTCCTCCTAAGCATGATATCAATGAGTCTCTCAAAGCTATGAGAATTTCCATTGATGAGTGCAAGGAAAGAACCGCTAGGATGCGTGCTTCCAAAGATGCCTTTATTAAAGCGTGTTCTTCCGATTCCTATGAAAATCAAGATGAAGATCTAAAAGTTATTGATGTGTCCCCTATTAAATCCTTGTTTTGCAATATGAATCTTGATGAATCTGAATATGATCTTCCTTTACCTAGAAGGCGTCCTAAGAATTCTGAGTTTCTAGATCTTGATGATGAAATTGATGAAAGTGGGATTGAAAGAAATAAAAATCTTGATGTTGCTAAACCCACTATTTTGGATCTCAAGGAATTTAATTATGAAAATTGCTCTTTGATTGGTTGTATTTCCTTGTTGCAATCCGTGCTAGATTCTCCTCATGCTTATAGTCAAAATAAGGCCTTTACCGAACACATTGTTGATGCCTTGATGCAATCTTATGAAGAAAAACTTGAGTTGAAAGTTTCTATCCCTAGAAAACTCTATGATGAGTGGGAACCTACTATCAAAATTAAAATTAAAGATTATGAGTTTCATGCCTTGTGTGATTTGGGTGCTAGTGTCTCCACTATTCCCAAAACTTTGTGTGATTTGCTAGATTTCCGTGACTTTGAAGATTGCTCTCTAAATTTGCATCTTGCGGATTCCACTATTAAAAAGCCTATGGGAAGAATTAATGATGTTCTTATTGTTTCCAATAGGAATTATGTGCCCGTAGATTTTATCGTTCTTGATATAGATTGCAATCCTTCATGTCCTATTATTCTTGGTAGACCTTTCCTTAGAAAGATTGGTGCGATTATTGATATGAAGGAAGGGAATATTAGATTCCAATTTCCCTTGAGAAAGGGTATGGAACACTTCCCTAGAAAGAAAATAAAACTACCATATGAATCTATCATGAGAGCCACCTATGGATTGCCTACCAAAGATGGCAAAACTTAGATCTATCTTTGCTTTTATGCCTAGCTAGGGGCGTTAAACGATAGCGCTTGTTGGGAGGCAACCCAATTTTATTTTGTGTTCTTTGTTTTTGTTCCTATTTAGTGTTAAATTTTGTTTCTACTTTCTGTTTAGATGTGGTTTTGTGTTTTAATTTGTGTTTGTGCCAAGTAGAACCTATAGGATAAGCTATGATGATAGTTGATTTGATTCTGCTGAAAAACAGAAACTTTGCGCTCACGAGAAAAAAAATTCAATAAATCACAGGAACGAGCTTTTGCATTGATTATTTTTGATGATTTTCAATAAACAAATTTCTAGTACATACTATTTTTGGTAGAATTTTTGGAGTTCCAGAAGTTTGCGTTAGTTACAGATTGCTACAGACTGTTCTGTTTTTGACAGATTCTGTTTTTCGTGTGTTGTTTGCTTATTTCAATGCATCTATGGCTAATAAATTAATTTATAAACCATAAGGAAGTTGGAATACAGTAGGTTTAACACCAATATAAATAAAGAATTAGTTCATTACAGTACCTTGAAGTAGTCTTTTATTTTCTTTCACTAACAGAGCTCACGAGATTTCTATTGAGTTTTGTGTTGTGAAGTTTTCAAGTTTTGGGTGAATTCTTTTGATGGATTATGGAACAAAGAGTGGCAA
Source organism: Triticum aestivum (assembly GCF_018294505.1). NCBI lineage: Eukaryota > Viridiplantae > Streptophyta > Magnoliopsida > Poales > Poaceae > Triticum > Triticum aestivum. The sequence continues at coordinate 85,467,247 of NC_057804.1, forward strand.
GAGCCTAAGCTTGGGCATGCCCATGGCACCCCCAAGATAATTCAAGGACACCAAAAAGTCAAAGCTTGGGGATGCCCCGGAAGGCATCCCCTCTTTCGTCTACTTCCATCGGTAATTTACTTGGAGCTATATTTTTATTCACTACATGATATGTGTTTTGCTTGGAGCGTCTTGTATTATTTGTGTCTTTGCTTGTTAGTTTGCCACAATCATCCTTGCTGTACACACCTTTTTGAGAGAGCCATACATGATATGGAATTTGCTAGAATACTCTATGTGCTTCACTTATATCTTTTGAGCTTGATAGTTTTGCTCATAGTGCTTCACTTATATCTTTTGAGCTTGATAGTTTTGCTCATAGTGCTTCACTTATATCTTTTGAGCTTGATAGTTTTGCTCATTGTGCTTCACTTATATCTTTTGAGCTTGATAGTTTTGCTCATAGTGCTTCACTTATATCTTTTGAGCTTGATAGTTTTGCTCATAGTGCTTCACTTATATCTTTTGAGCTTGATAGTTTTGCTCATTGTGCTTCACTTATATCTTTTGAGCTTGATAGTTTTGCTCATAGTGCTTCACTTATATCTTTTGAGCATAATAATTTTTGCTCTAGTACTTCACTTAGATCTTTTAGAGCATGGTGGTGGATTTGTTTTAAAGAAACTATTGATCTCTCATTCTTCACTTAGATTATTTTGAGAGTTGTTAATAGCATGGTAATTTTCTTAAAATTAATATACTTGGTATTCAAGATTTGTGAAACTTTCTTTTGAGTGTGTTGAATACTAAGATAAGTTTGATGCTTGATAATTGTTTTGAGATGTGGAGGTGATAATATTAAAGCAATGCTAGTAGGGGTAATTATGAATTTAAAGAATGCTTGTGTTGAAGTTTGTGATTCCCGTAGCATGCACGTATGGTGAACCGCTTGTGATGAAGACGGAGCACAATTTTATTTATTGATTGTCTTCCTTATGAGTGGCAGTCGGGGACGAGCGATGGTCTTTTCCTACCAATCTATCCCCCTAGGAGTATGCGTTTAATACTTTGGTTTTTGATGACTTCTAAATTTTTGCAATAAGTGCATGAGTTCTTTTGATTAATGTTGAGTCCCTGTATTATACGCACTCTCACCCTTCCGTCATTGCTAGCCTCTCTAATACCGCACACCTTTCGCCGGTATCATACACCTACCATATACCTTCCTCAAAACAGCCACCATACCTACCTATTATGGCATTTCCATAGCCATTCCGAGATATATTGCCATGCAACTCTCCACTGTTCCGCTCATATGACACACATTACTTTTGTCATATTGCTTTTTGCATGAACATGTAGTTGACATTGTATTTGTGGCAAAGCCACCGTTCATAATTCTTTCATACATGTCACTCTTGATTCATTGCATATCCTGGTACACCGCCGGAGGCATTCATATAGAGTCATATCTTGTTCTAAGTATCGAGTTGTAATTGTTGAGTTGTAAGAAAAATAAAAGTGTGATGATCATCATTATTAGAGCATTGTCCCAGTGAGGAAATGATGATGGAGACTATGATTCCCCCATAAGTCAGGATGAGACTCCGGACTTTGTGAAAATAAAAGAGGCCAAAGAAGCCCAAATAAAAAAAAAGAGGCCAAAGAAGCCCACCAAAAAAATGAGAGAAAAAGAGAGAAGGGACAATGCTACTATCCTTTTTCCACACTTGTGCTTCAAAATAAGCACCATGATCTTCATGATAGAGAGTCTCATATGTTGTCACTTTCATATACTAGTGGGAATTTTTCATTATAGAACTTGGCTTGTATATTCCAATGATGGGCTTCCTCAAAAGTGCCCTAGGTCTTCGTGAGAAAGCAAGTTGGATGCACATCCACTTAGTTTCTTTTGTTGAGCTTTCATATACTTATAGCTCTAGTGCATCCGTTGCATGGCAATCCCTACTCACTCACATTGATATCTATTGATGGGCATCTCCATAGCCCATTGATACGCCTAGTTGATGTGAGACTATCTTCTCCTTTTTGGTCTTCTCCACAACCACCGTTCTATCCCACCTATAGTGCTATGTCCATGGCTCACGCTCATGTATTGCGTGAAAGTTGAAAACGTTTGAGATTTCTAAAGTATGAAACAATTGCTTGGCTCGTCATCGGGGTTGTGCATGATTAAATACTTTGTGTGATGAAGATAGAGCATAGCCAGACTATATGATTTTGTAGGGATCACTTTCTTTAAGCATGCTATTTTGAGAAGACATGATTTCTTTGATTAGTATGCTTGAAGTATTATTACTTTTATGTTAATATGAACTTTTGTCTTGAATCTTTCGGATCTGAATATTCATGTCACAATTAAGAAGATTTACATTGAAATTATGCCAAAGTATCACTCCGCATCAAAAATTCTTTTTTATCATTTACCTACTTGAGGACGAGCAGGAATTAAGCTTGGGGATGCTTGATACGTCTCCAACTCTATAATTTTTGATTACTCCATGCTACTTTGTCTACTGTTTTGTACTATATTGGGCTTTATTTTCCACTTTTATATATATTTTGGGACTAACCTATTAACCAGAGGCCCAACCCAGAATTGTTGTTTTTTGCCTATTTCAGTATTTCGAAGAAACAGAATATCAAACGGAGTCCAAACGGAATAAAACCTTCGGGAACATGATTTTCTCACCGAACGTGATCCGGGAGACTTGGACCCTACTCCAAGAAGTGCCAGAGGCGGTCACGAGGGTGGAGGGCGCCCCCCTGGGCCCCCTGCCTCGTGGCCCCTCTGTTGCTCCACCGACGTACTCCTTCCTCCTATATATACCTACGTACCCCCGTCAGATCAGATACGGAGCCAAAAACCTAATTCCACTGCCGCAACCTTCTGTATCCGCGAGATCCCATCTTGGGGCCTGTTCCGGAGCTCCGCCGGAGAGGGCATCCACCACGGAGGGCTTATACATCAACACCATAGCCTCTCCGATGAAGTGTGAGTAGTTTACTTCAGACCTTCGGGTCCATAGTTATTAGCTAGATGGCTTCTTCTCTCTTTTTGGATCTCAATACAATGTTCTCCCCCTCTCTCGTGGAGATCTATTCAATGTAATCTTCTTTTTGCGGTGTGTTTGTTGAGACCGATGAATTGTGGGTTTATGATCCAGCTTATCTATGAACAATATTTGATTCTTCTCTGAATTCTTTTATGTATGATTGAGTTATCTTTGCAAGTCTCTTCGAATTATCTTTATGGTTTGGCCAACTAGATTGGTAGTTCTTGCAATGGGAGAAGTGCTTAGCTTTGGGTTCAATCTTGCGGTGTCCTTACTCAGTGACAGAAAGAGTTGCAAGGCACGTATTGTATTGTTGCCATCGAGGATAACAAGATGTTTTTTTTTATCATATTGCATGAATTTATCCCTCTACATCATGTCATCTTGCTTAAGGCGTTACTCTGTTTTACTTAATACTCTAGATGCATGCTGGATAGCGGTCGATGAGTGGAGTAATAGTAGTAGATGCAGAATCGTTTTGATCTACTTGTTTTGGACATGATGCCTATATACATGATCATACCTAGATAATCTCATAATTATTCGCTTTTCTATCAGTTGCTCAAAAGTAATTTGTTCACCCACCGTAAAATACTTATGCTCTTGAGAGAAGCCACTAGTGAAACCTATGGCCCCCGGGTCTATTCTCATCATATCAATCTCCATTACTTTATTTACTTGCTTTGTTTTACTTTTTACTTTGCATCTATCTATCAAAAATACCAAAAATATTATCTCTATCAGATCTCACTCTCGTAAGTGACCGTGAAGGGATTAACAACCCCTAAGCGTTGGTTGCGAGTTGCTATCGTTTTGTGTAGGTACGAGGGACTTGTGTGTGATCTCCTACTGGATTGATCCTTGGTTCTCAAAAACTGAGGGAAATACTTACGCTACTTTGCTGCATCATCCTCTCCTCTTCAGGGAAATCCAACGCAGTGCTCAAGAGGTAGCATACTACAATCGCTTGAATCAAGTGGGAGTTAATCTTCCAGATAAGATAGTGATTTATAGAGTTTCTAGTCACCATCATCAAGTTGCTAGAACTTCGTGATGAACTATAGTCTGCAAGGGATGACGAAAACGATTCCCGAGCTCTTTGTGATGTTGAAATCGATGAAGGTAGAAATCAAGAAAGAACATCAAATGTTGATGATTGACAAGACCACTAGTTTCAAGAAAAGGGCTAAGGGAAAGAAAGGTAACTTCAAGTAGAATGACAAGCAAGTTGTCACTCCCGCGAGGAAGCCCAAAGCCGGACCAAAGCCTGAAACTGAGTGCTTCTACTACAAAGGAAATGGTCACTAGAAGCGGAAATACCCTGAATATTTGGTGGATAAGAAGGATGGCAAAGTGAACAAGGGTATATTTGATATACAGGTTATTGATGTGTACCTTACTAGTGTTTATAGTAGCCCCTGGGTATTTGATACTTGTTTGGTTGCTAAGATTAGTTACTCGAAACAGGAGTTACATAATAAACAGAGACTAGTTGAGGGTGAAGTGACGATGAGTGTTGGAAGTAGTTCCAAGATTGATATAATCATCATCGCACACTCCCTATACTTTCGAGATTAGTGTTGAACCTAAATAAATGTTATTTGGTGTTTGGATTGAGCATAAATATGATTAGATCATGTTTATTGCGATATGATTATTCATCTAAGTCAGAGAATAAATTGTTAGTCTGTTTACATGAATAAAACCTTCTATGGTCATACACCCAATGTTGATGGTTTATTGAATCTTGATCATAGTGATACACATATTCATAATATATTGATGCCAAAAGATGCAAAATTAATAATGATAGTGCAACTTAATTGTGGCACTGCCATTTGGGTCATATCAGTGTAAAATGCATGAAGAAACTCCATACTGATGGACTTTTGAAATCACTTGGTTATGAATCATTTGATGCTTGCGAACCGTGCCTTTTGGGCAAGATGACTAAAACTCCGTTCTCCAGAACAATGGAATGAGCTACTGACTTATTGGAAATAATACATACCGATGTATGCGGTCCAATGAGTGTTGATGCTCATGGAAAATATTGTTATTTTCTGACCTTGACAGATGATTTGAGCAGATATGAGTATATCACTTAATGAAGCACAAGTCTGAAACATTTGAAAAGTTCAAAGAATTTCAGAAGTGAAGTGGAGAATCATCGTAACAAGAAAATAAAGTTTCTACAATCTGATCGTAGAGGAGAATATTTGAGTTACGAGTTTGGCCTTCATTTAAAACAATGTGGAATAGTTTCACAGCTCACGCCACATGGAACACCACAGTGTAATGGTGTGTCTGAACGTCATAACCACACTTTATTGGATATGGTGCAATCTATGATGTGTCTTACCGATTTACCACTATCGTTTTGGGGTTATGCATTAGAGACAACTGCATTCACTTTAAATAGGGCACCATCAAAATTCGTTGAGATGACGCCTTATTAACTGTGGTTTGGCAAGAAACCGAAGTTTTCGTTTCTTAAATTTTGGGGCTGTGATGCTTATGTGAAAATGTTTCAACCTGATAAGCTCGAACCCAAATTGGAGAAGTGTGTCTTCATAGAGTACCCAAAGGAAACTGTTGGGTACACCTTCTATCACAGATTCGAAAGGCAATATATTCATTGCTAAAAATGGATCCTTTCTAGAGAAGGAGTTTCTCTCGAAAGAAGTGAGTGGGAGGAAAGTAGAACTTGATGAGGTAATTGTACCTTCTCCCGAATTGGAAAGTAGTTCATCACAGAAATCAGTTCATGTGGTTCCTACACCAATTAGTGAGGAAGCTAATGATGATGATCATGAAACTTCAGATCAAGTTACTACAGAACCTCGTAGGTCTTCCAGAGTACGGTCCGCACCAGAGTGGTACGGTAATCCTGTTCTGGAAGTCATGTTACTAGACCATGACGAACCTGCGAACTATGAGGAAGCGATGATGAGCCCAGATTCCGCAAAATGGCTTGAGGCCATGAAATCTGAGATGGGATCCATGTATGAGAACAAAGTGTGGACTTTGGTGGACTTGACCGATGATCGGCAAGCCATATTAAATAAATGGATCTTCAAAGAGGAAGACGGACACTGATAGTAGTGTTACTATCTACAAAGCTAGACTTGTAAAAAAAGGTTTTTGACAAAGTTCAAGGTGTTGACTATGATGAGATTTTCTCACTCATCGCGATGCTTAAGTCTGTCCGAATCATGTTAGCAATTGCCGCTTTTTATGATTATGAAATTTGGCAAATGGATGTCAAAACTGCATTCCTGAATGGATTTCTGGAAGAAGAGTTGTATATGATGCAACCATAAGTTTTTGTCGATCCAAAAGATGCTAACAAAGTGTGCAAGCTCCAGCGATCCATTTATGGACTAGTGCAAGCCTCTCAGAGTTGGAATATACGCTTTGATGAGTTTATCAAAGCATATAGTTTTATACAGACTTGCGGTAAAGCCTGTATTTACAAGAAAGTGAGTGGGAGCACTACAACATTTCTGATAAGTATATGTGAATGACATATTGTTGATCGAAAATAATGTCGAATTTTCTGGAAAGCATAAAGGAGTATTTGGAAGGAGTTTTTCAAAGAAAGACCTCGGTGAAGCTGCTTACATATTGAGCATCAAGATCTATAGAGATAGACCAAGATGCTTGATAAGTTTTTTCAATGAGTACATACCTGGACAAGATTTTGAAGTAGTTCAAAATGGAACAGTCATAGAAAGAGTTCTTGCCTGTGTTACAAGGTGTGAAGTTGTGAGTAAGACTCAAAGCCCAACCACGGTAGAAGATAGAAAGAGAATGAAAGTCATTCCCTATGCCTCAGCCATAGGTTCTATAAAGTATGTCATGCTGTGTACCAGATCTATTGAAATACAATAGATCTGGGAGTAGATCACTGGACAACGGTCAAAATTATCCTTAGTGGAATAAGGATATGTTTCTCGATTATGGAGGTGACAAAAGGTTCGTCGTGAAGAGTCACGTCGATCAAGCTTTTACACCGATCCAGATGACTCTAAGTTTCAATCTGGATACATATTGAAAGTGGGAGCAATTAGCTAGAGTAGCTCCGTGCAGAGCATTGTAGACATAGAATATTTGCAAAATACATACGGCTCTAAATATGACAGACCCCTTGACTAAAAACTTCTCTCACAAGCAAAACATGATCACACCTTAGTACTCTTTGGGTGTTAATCACATAGCAATGTGAACTAGATTGTTGACTCTAGTAAACCCTTTGGGTGTTGGTCACATGACGATGTGAAACTATGGGTGTTAATCACATGCAGATGTGAATATGGTGTTAAATCACATGGTGATGTGAACTAGATTATTGACTCTAGTGCAAGTGGGAGACTTAAGGAAATATGCCCTAGAGGCAATAATAAAGTTATTATTTATTTCCTTATTTCATGATAAATGTTTATTATTCATGCTATAATTGTATTAACCGGAAACATAATACATGTGTGAATACATAGACAAACAGAGTGTCACTAGTATGCCTCTACTTGACTAGCTCGTTGATCAAAGATGGTTAAGGTTTCCTAACCATAGACATGAGTTTTCATTTGATAAACGGGATCACATCATTAGGAGAATGATGCGATTGGTTTGACCCATTCCATTAGCTTAGCACTTGATCATTTTAGTTTGTTGCTATTGCTTTCTTCATGACTTATACATGTTCCTATGACTATGAGATTATGCAACTCCCGTTTACCGGAGGAACACTTTGTGTGCTACCAAACGTCACAACGTAACTGGGTGATTATAAAGGTGCTCTACAGGTGTCTCCGAAGGTACTTGTTGAGTTGGCGTATTTCGAGATTAGGATTTGTCACTCCAATTGTCAGAGAGCTATCTCTGGGCCCTCTTGGTAATGCACATCACTTTAAGCCTTGCAAACAATGTGATTAATGAGTTAGTTGCGGGATGATGCATTACATAACGAGTAAAGAGACTTGCCGGTAATGATATTGAACTAGGTATTGAGATACCGACGATCGAATCTCGGGCAAGTAACATACCGATGACAAAGGGAACAACGTATGTTGTTATGCGGTTCGACCGATAAAGATCTTCATAGAATATGTAGGAGCCAATATGGGCATCCAGGTTCCTCTATTGGTTATTGACAAGAGAAGTGTCTTGGTCATGTCTATATAGTTCTCGAACCCATAGGGTCCGCATGCTTAAACGTTCGTTGACGCTATAGTAATATATGAGTTATGTATGTTGGTGACCGAATATTGTTCAGAGTCCCGGATGAGATCACGGACATGACGAGGAACTCCAGAATGGTCCGGAGATAAAGTTTGATATAAGGGATAATAGTGTTTGATCTCCGGAAGGGTTCTGGAATTCACCATAAGGGGTTCCGGATGTTTCCCGAAATGTTTGGGTACGAGAACATGTTATTTGGGCCAAAGGGGAAAGCCGACGAGGCTTTTGGAAAGTGCAAAAGGAAGTTTTGCACAGAACAGAGGTTAGACGCCATGAACCCTGGCGTCTAGGGGGTAGATGCCGGGAACCCTGGCGTCTAGCCGTGGAGTCTGTGTAGGACTCTTGCCTTTCGGGCAAAACACGACTTTGATGAGGCTTTTACTCCAAGTTTTGACCCCAGGGCTCAACATATAAATAGAGGGGCAGGGCTAGCACCAAAGACACATCAAGAAACACCAAGCCGTGTGCCGGCAACTCCGTCCCCTCTAGTTTATCCTCCGTCATAGTTTCCGTAGTGCTTAGGCGAAGCCCTGCGGAGATTGTTCTTCACCAACACGCCATCGTGCTGCTGGAACTCATCTACTCCTTCGCCCGTCTTGCTGGATCAAGAAGGCGAGGACGTCATCGAGCTGAACGTGTGCTGAACATGGAGGTGCCGTACGTTCGGTACTTGATCGGGGCGGATCGTGAAGGTGTACGACTACATCAACCGCGTTGATTAGCGCTTCCGCTTAGCGATCTTCAAGGGTATGAAGATACACTCTCCCTCTCGTTGCTATGCATCACCATGATCTTGCGTGTGCGTAGGATTTTTTTTGAAATTACTACATTCCCCAACACGCACTCCAGGACATGAAGGGCAAAAATCGCCGCGCCCGCAACTCGGACACGACCCTCTTCACCAACGCCAGCAACCCTGGCAAGGGCTCTGGAAAAGGAAAGAAGAAGAAGAAGGCCGCCGCTGGAGTCGCCAAGGAGATCTCATCCATCCCGGCACCCGCGACCCCGCCGGCCGCCACTCCTTCCTGGCCCTCACCGCTGCATCCCTGGAATGGTGCCATCCAGATGTGGCCCTATGGCCAGGGGTCCTGCTCGCCCGTGCGCCGCCCGCCTATGTCCCGTCTCCCAGCTACGTGTCGAGGCCTAACCCGTTGCCGCACGCGTTCTATGCCCAGAGCCCGTACGGTGTTGCCCCCTACGATTATGGATAAGCCCGTGGAAAACCCACCTACGGACTCACCGGCATCGACAATGGCCTCGTGGGACGAGGTCGCGCTCATGCATCAGTTCCAGACCATGGGGCTGCAAGCACCCACCAGGGAGTGGGTGATGGACACCGGCGCCTCCTCCCACGTTGCGTCCGATCTCGGTATGCTCACCTCCTTGTCCCCCTCCTTCGTTTGTCGTGCTGTCATTGTCAATAACGGTTCCACTCTTCCAATCAGCGGTGTCGGGCATGCATGTCTTCCTATTTCAACCACCTCTCGTCCTCTTTACCTTCGTAATGTCTTAGTGGTTCCTAACATAGTTAAAAACCTTTTGTCTGTTTGTTAGTTCACCATTGATAATCGTGTATCCATCAAATTTAACCCTCTTGGTTTTTCTGTGAAGGATCTTCTAACCAGGACCGAGATTCTCAGGTGCAATAGCTTCGGAGCTCTCTACTCCATCCGCCCTTCCTCTACCATCCAGCCACACGCCTTCCACGTCGTCGATGCAACACTCTGGCACCGTCGGCTCGGGCATCCTGGGCAGCCCGTCATGGAGCCATTAGCTCGTTCTTCGATCATCCCTAGGGAAAAGAATAAAAGTAGCTTGTGTCATGCTTGTCAGTTAGGTCATCATGTTTGTCTTCCTTTTTCTTCCACCAATCTTGTAACCACTACTCCATTTCAAATAATTCACTGTGATTTGTGGACATCTCTTGTTGATAGTATTTCTGGCTTTAAGTATTATCTCGTTTGTCTCGATGATTTTACTCAGTATGCATGGGTCTACCGTCTACGGTCTAAGTCAGAAGCTTTCTCGCACTTGTCGTTCCTTCATGCCTTAGCGCTCACCCAGTTTAGTGCATGCTTGCAGGCTATTCAATGTGATAATGGTTGTGAGTTCGATAATTCACTCCTCCATTCGTTTGCCCAACACAATGGAATTGCACTCCGGTTTTCATGTCCATACACTTCGCAACAGAATGGTAAAGCCGAACGCATTATTCGTACTCTTAATGACATTACTCGTACACTCCTCATCCAAGCTAGCATGCCGCCTTGTTCCTGGGTCGAAGCTCTTCACACAGCTGTTATGTTGCATAATCGGCTGCCTTCCAAGGCAATCTCGGATCGCATTCCCTTTCGCGCCTTACTTGGCACGGACCCTGCTGATACGTCTCCAATGTATCTATAATTTTTGATTGCTCCATGCTATTATATTACCCGTTTTGGATGTTTATGGGCTTTACTTTACACTTATATATCATTTTCGGGACTAACCTACTAACCGGAGGCCCAACCCGAATTGCTATTTTTTTTGCCTATTTCAGTGTTTCGAAGAAAAGGAATATCAAACGGAGTCCAAACGGAATGAAACCTTCGGGAGCAATCTTTTTGGAACAAACATGATCCGGAGGACTTGGAGTGGAAGTCAAACAAGCGAGGCGGCCACGAGGGTTCCCGGCGTGCCCCCTACAGGTAGGCACGCCCCCACCCTCGTGGGCCCCTCGAGCGTCCACCGACCTACTTCTTCCTCCTATATATACCCACGTACCCTGAAACCATCGGGGAGCACCACGAAAAACTATTTCCACCGCCATAACCTTCTGTATCCGCGAGATCCCATCTTGGAGCCTTCGTTGGCGCTCCGCCGGAGGGGAAATCGACCACGGAGGGCCTCTACATCATCTCCAAGGCCATTCCGATGAGTTGTGAGTAGTTTACCACAGACCTTCGGGTCCATAGTTATTAGCTAGATGGCTTACTCTCTCTCTTTGAATCTCAATACAAAGTTCTCCTTGATCTTCTTGGAGATCTATTTGATGTAACTCTTTTTGCGGTGTGTTTGTCGAGATCCGATGAATTGTGGGTTTATGATCAAGTTTATCTATGAGAAATATTTGAATCTCCTCTGAATTCTTTTATGTTTGATTAAGTTATCTTTGCAAGTCTCTTCGAATTATCAGTTTGGTTTGGCCTACTAGATTGATCTTTCTTGCAATGGGAGAAGTGCTTAGCTTTGGGTTCAATCTTGCGGTGTCCTTTCCCAGTGACAGCAGGGGCAGAAAGGCACATATTGTATTATTGCCATCGAGGATAAAAAGATGGGGTTTATATCATATTGCATGAGTTTATCCCTCTACATCATGTCATCTTTCTTAATGCGTTACTCTGTTCTTTATGAACTTAATACTCTAGATGCATGCTGGATAGAGGTCGATGTGTGGAGTAATAGTAGTAGATGTAGGCAGGAGTCGGTCTACTTGTCACGGATGTGATGCCTATATACATTCTCATGTCTAGATAATCTCATAATTATTCTCTTTTCTATCAATTGCTCGACAGTAATTTGTTCACCCACCGCAATACTTATGCTATCTTGAGAGAAGCCACTAGTGAAACCTATGGCCCCCGGGTCTATCTCTTATCATATAAGCTTTCAATCTACTTCTTTTTGCATCTTTACTTTTCCAATCTATATCATAAAATACCAAAAATATATTTATCTTATCATATTATCTCTATCAGATCTCACTTCCGCAAGTGGCCGTGAAGGGATTGACAACCCTTTTATTCCGTTGGTTGCGAATTCTTGTTTGTTTGTGTAGGTGCGTGAGACTTTTGAGGAGCCTCCTACTGGATTGATACCTTGGTTCCCAAAAACTGAGGGAAATACTTATGCTACTATTGCTGCATCACGCTTTCCTCTTCAAGGAAACCAACGCAAGCTCAAGATGTAGCAAGAAGGATTTCTGGCGCCGTTACCGGGGAGGTCTTCGCTCAAGTCAAGACATACCAAGTACCCATCACAAACTCATCTCCCTCGCATTACATTATTTGCCATTTGCCTCTCGTTTTCCTCTCCCCCACTTCACCCTTGCCGTTTTATTTGCCCTCTCTTTCCCAATCTCCTCTCTCGTTCGCTTGCCTTTTGTGTGCTCGTCGCTATGGCTAGTCCCGTATCCGCTCCTATGTCTCCCGAGTTTCAAGTTCTTCACTTAAAGCAAAGGCAAGGAGAAAACTTAAAAGATGCTTCGTATAGGATGATGTAGTCCTATCGTAATTGCACCCCAGAGGTGAATTTTAGAATCTTACTTTGCAATTTTTATGTTGGGCAAAATATGTCCCATAGACAACTCTTGGATTGCATTGCCAAAGGAAATTTTATTGAAATTTATCCCAGTATTGAACATGAAATTATAGAGGGAATAGTGGGAACACTACCTCAAAAGGGAGGGCCACATCCTACCCAAGAATATACACAAGTTTTTGAAAAGATTTGCGAAGTAACAAAAATATTACAAAAGTCTCTTGAGCCTCTTAAAAGTGTTAGCGGAAATCTTCACCGCATGAATAAGTTGATTACTCTTTGCAATAAGCTGTAGGATTCTTTAGATCTAAAAATTTCCGAGTATGAGGGGAGACGTAAAGAACCTCCCGGATTCGAGCATGACTCCGCTAAAAAATGGAAAATTAAAGATGGCACTACCTAGATCTATCCTCGCTTTTATGCCTAGCTAGGGGTGTTAAACGATAGCGCTAGTTGGGAGGCAACCCAATTTTATTTTTAGTTTTTAGTTTTTGCTTCTGTTTAGTAATAAATAATTCATCTACCTTCTGTTTAGATGTGTTTTCATGTTTTAATTAGTGTTTGTGCCAAGTAGAACCTATAGGATAACCTATGGTAATAGTTAATTTGATTCTGCTGAAAAACAGAAACTTTGCCCGCACGAAAATAATTTTATTAATTCACATAAACGTGATTTTGCATTGATTCTTTTTGCTGTAGATCAATAGACAAATTTCCCAGGATTTACTATTTTGGTAGGATTTTTAGAGTTCCATAAGTATTCGAGAGTTACAGATTTCTTTAGACTGTTCTGTTTTTGACAGATTCTGTTTTTTGTGTGTTGTTTACTTATTTTGATGCATCTATGGCTAGTATTAAGTGGTATGAACCATAGAGAAGTTTGAATACAGTAGGTTTAACACCAATATAAATAAAGAATGAATTCATTACAGTACCTTATGTGGTGGTTTTTCTTTCTTGCACTAACCGAGCTTATGAGATTTCCTGTTGAGTTTTGTGTTGTGAAGTTGTCAAGTTTTGGGTAAAGATTTGATGGACTATGGAATAAGGAGTGGCAAGAGCCTAAGCTTGGGGATGCCCATGGCACCCCAAGATATTCAAGGATAACCAAAATCCTAAGCTTGGGGATGCCCCGGAAGGCATCCCCTCTTTCGTCTTCGTCTATCGGTAACTTTACTTGGAGCTATATTTTTATTCGCCACATGATATGTGTTTTGCTTGGAGCCACTTGTATGATATTAGTCTTTGCTTTTTAGTTTACCACAATCATCCTTGCTGTACATACCTTTTGTGAGAAGCCCACTTGTTTGGAATTTATTAGAATACTCTATGTGCTTCACTTATATCTTTTGAGCTAGATAGATTTTGCTCTAGTACTTCACTTAAATCTTTTAGAGCATGATGGTGGCTTAATTTTGTAGAAATTATTAATCTATCATGCTTCGCTTATATTATTTTGAGAGTCTTTTAGAACAGCATGGTATTTGCTATGGTTATAAAATTGGTCCTAGAATGATGGGCATCCAAGTTGGGTATAATAAAAACTATCATAGGAAGTGAATTGGATGCTATGATTAATTTGATACTTGATAATTGTTTTGAGATTTGGAGGTGGTGATATTAGAGTCATGCTAGTTGGGTGATTATTAATTTAAAGAATGCTTGTGTTGAAGTTGGCAAGTCCCGTAGCATGCACGTATGGTAAAAGTTGTGTAAGAAATTTGAAACATGAGGTGTTCTTAGATTGTCATCCTTATGAGTGGCGGTCGGGGACGAGCGACGGTCTTTTCCTACAAATCTACCCCCCTAGGAGCATGCGCGTAGTGCTTGGTTTTTGATGACTTGTAGATTTTTGCAATAGGTATATGAGTTCTTTATGACTAACGTTGAGTCCATGGATTATACGCATTCTCACCCTTCCATCATTGCTAGCCTCTTCGGTACCATGCATTGCCCTTTCTCACCTTGAGAGTTGGTGCAAACTTCGCCGGTGTATCCAAACCCCGTGATACGATATGCTCTATCACACATAAACCTCCTTATATCTTCCTCAAAACAGCCACCATACCTACCTATTATGGCATTTCCATAGCCATTCCAAGATATATTGCCATGCAACTTTCCACTGTTCCGTTCATCATCATGACACACATCATCATTGTCATATTGCCTTGCATGATCATGTAGTTGACATCGTATTTGTGGCAAAGCCACCATGCATAATTTCTCATACATGTCACTCTTGATTCATTGCCCATCCCGGTACACCGCCGGAGGCATTCATATAAAGTCATATCTTGTTCTAGTTTTGAGTTGTAATTCATGAGTTGTAAATAAATAGAAGTGTGATGATCATCATTATTAGAGCATTGTCCCCAAATAAAAAAATAGAAAGGCCCCCAAAAAATATATATAAAAAAAATAAAAAAGGGGGCAATGTTACTATCCTTTTCCACACTTGTGCTTTGAAGTAGGACCATGTTCTTCATATAGAGAGTCTTATATGTTGTCACTTTCATATACTAGTGGGAATTTTTCATTATAGAACTTGGCTTGTATATTCCTACGATGGGCTTCCTAAAATGCCCTAGGTCTTCATGAGCAAGCAAGTTGGATGCACACCCACTTAGTTTCTTTTGTTGAGCTTTCATACATTTATAGCTCTAGTGCATCCGTTGCATGACAATCCCCACTCCTCATGTTGACATCAATTGATGGGCATCTCCATAGCCCGTTGATTATCGTCATCAATGTGAGACTTTCTCCTTTTTTATCTTCTCCACACAACCTCCATCATCATATTCTATTCCACCCATAGTGCTATATCCATGGCTCACGCTCATGTATTGCGTGAAAGTTGAAAAAAGTTTGAGATTATTTAAGTACGAAACAATTGCTTGGCTTGTCATCTGGGGTGTGCAAGATGAGAGAATTTTTGTGTGACGAAAATGAAGCATGACCTAACTATATGATTTTGTAGGGATGAACTTTCTTTACCCATGTTATTTTGAGAAGACATGATTGCTTTGATTAGTGTGCTTGAAGTATTACTATTTCTTATGTCAATATGAACTTTTATTTTGAACCATTTGGATCTGAACATTCATGCCACAATAAAGAAAATTACATTGGGAATTATGCTAGGTAGCATTCCACATCAAAAATTCTGTTTTTATCATTTACCTACTCGACGACGAGTAGGGATTTAGCTTGGGGATGCTTGATACGTCTCCAACGTATCTATAATTTTTTATTGTTCCATGCTATTATATTACCCGTTTTGGATGTTTATGGGCTTTACTTTACACTTTTATATCATTTTTGGGACTAACCTACTAACTGGAGGCCCAACCCAAATTGCTGTTTCTTTTTGCCTATTTCAGTGTTTCGAAGAAAAGGAATATCAAACGGAGTCCAAACGGAATGAAACCGTCGGGAGCGATCTTTTTGGAACAAACGCAATTCACGGGACTTGGAGTGGAAGTCAAGCAACAAGCGAGGCGGCCACGAGGGTGCCCGGCGCGCCGCCTGGGGGTGGGCGCGCCCCCACCCTCATGGGCTCCTCTAGCGTCCACCGACCTACTTCTTCCTCCTATATATACTCCCGTACCCTGAAAACATCAGAAGCGACCACGAAAACCTAATTCCACCGCTGCAACCTTCTGTATCCACGAGATCCCATCTTAGAGCCTTTGTCGGCGCTCCGCCGAGGGGGGAATCGACCATGGAGGGCCTCTACTTCATCTCCAAGGCCTCTCCAATGAGTTGTGAGTAGTTTACCACAGACCTTCGGGTCCATAGTTATTAGCTAGATGGCTTCTTTTATCTCTTTGAATCTCAATACAAAGTTCTCCTCGATCTTCTTGGAGATCTATTTGATGTAACTCTTTTTGCGGTGTGTTTGTCGAGATCCGATGAATTGTGGGTTTATGATCAAGTTTATCTATGATAAATATTTGAATCTCCTCCGAATGCTTTTATGTGTGATTAAGTTATCTTTGCAAGTCTCTTTGAATTATCAGTTTGGTTTGGCCTACTAGATTGATCTTTCTTGCAATGGGGAGAAGTGCTTAGCTTTGGGTTCAATCTTGCGGTGTCCTTTCCTAGTGACAGCGGGGGCAGCAAGGCACGTATTGTATTGTTGCCATCGAGGATAAAAAGATGGGGTTTATATCATATTGCATGAGTTTATCCCTCTACATCATGTCATCTTTCTTAATGCGTTACTCTGTTCTTTATGAACTTAGTACTCTAAATGCATGCTGGATAGCGGTCGATGTGTGGAGTAATAGTAGTAGATGCAGGCAGGAGTCGGTCTACTTGTCACGGACGTGATGCCTATATACATGATCATGCCTAGATAATCTCATAATTATTCGCTTTTCTATCAATTGCTCAACAGTAATTTGTTCACCCACCGTAATACTTATGCTATCTTGAGAGAAGCCACTAGTGAAACCTATGCCCCCCGGGTCTATCTCTTATCATATAAGCTTTCAATCTACTTTTATTTGCATCTTTACTTTTCCAATCTATATCATAAAATACCAAAAATATATTTATCTTATCATATTATCTCTATCAGATCTCACCTTCGCAAGTGGTCGTGAAGGGATTGACAACCCCTTTATTGCGTTGGTTGCGAGTTCTTGTTTGTTTGTGTAGGTGCGTGGGACTTTTGAGGAGCCTCCTACTAGATTGATACCTTGGTTCTCAAAAACTGAGGGAAATACTTATGCTACTATTGCTGCATCACCCTTTCCTCTTCAAGGAAAACCAACGCAAGCTCAAGACGTAGCACCTGCGTATGCTGGTCTTCGGGTTTTTGGATGTCTATGTTACCGCAACACCGCCGCCATTGCGCCGCACAAACTTGCGCCCCGCTCTGTGCCATGTGTATTTCTAGGGTACCCATCCCGGCATCATGGCTATCGTTGCCTTGACCGTTCCACCCAAAAGATTATCATATCCTGCCATGTAGTGTTCGATGAGTAAAGCTTTCCCTTTGCCTCCACTCCATCTTCGTCAACTCCTACTCCTTCCTTGCACTCTTATGCTTTCTTGCAGGGTACTGAGCAGCCAATGTCATTGATGCCTTTCACCGTGATAGGCACGGTAACCCCAACCGCGACCCCACGGTGGCCGCCATCGTCCTCACCTCGGTCGTCATCGTCACCTGGTGTCACGCCATGATCGCCTGGTGAATGGGCTTCCGTCAAGCGCCCTGATGAGGGCCCTGTTGGGAGCCCTTCTCCTGCTGCCGTGGTCACCGCTAGCCATGCCGTCGCCAGCTCCTTCTACTGTGGATCGACCCCGGACCCACTGGCCGCGGGGCCCCCCATCTCCACCATCTCAGGCCATGGCCACTCGTGCTAAACGGGGTATTGTGCAGCCGAAGAAGATTTTTGATCTTCATGTTGAGGGTTTATCTCCAATACCGAAGGCCTATCATGGTGCTCTCAAGGATCCGAACTGGCATTCCGCTATGGTTGAGGGGTATGGTGCTCTTCTCTCCAACAACACTTGGGACCTCGTTGATCCACCTCGCAATGCTAACATCATTACTGGTAAGTGGATCTATCGTCGCAAGATGAAGTCTGATGGTTCTTTGGATAGATACAAAGCTCGTTGGGTGCTCCGTGGATTTACTCAGCATGAAGGTATCTTGATGAAACTTTCAGCACTGTCGTCAAGCCAGCCACTATTCACACAGTGCTCTCTCTTTTGCTCTCTCTAGTGACTGGTCGATTCATCAGCTTGACGTCAAGAATGCGTTCCTCAATGGAACTCTCATTGAGACTATTTATGCTCGTCAGCCTTCTGGGTTTACTGATCCTAACTTCCCTAATAAGGTATGTCACCTCAACAAATCACTATATGGTTTGAAACAAGCACCTCGAGCTGGTTTCAGTGGTTTCCTTCGTTCATTGCATCGGTCGGTTTTGTTGGCTCCAATTCCGATAGCTTGTTGTTCGTCTATAGGCCTGGCGCTGGCATGGCCCATCTCCTGCTCTATGTGGATGACATCATCCTGACTGCATCTTCCTCGACATTGCTGCACAGTTTGATTGCCTCTCTTCGTACCGAGTTCAGTATGACAGACATGGGAGATCTTCATTACTTTTTGGGCATCTCTGTCACACGTAGCAATGCCAGTATGTTCCTCTCACAGGAGAAGTATGCATTGGATCTTCTTGACAGAGCTCGCATGTTGCAGTGCAAATCCATCTCTACTCCAGTTGATACTACCTCCAAACTTTCAGCCAAGTCTAGTGATCTTGTTACAGATCCCACTGAGTATCATAGTATTGCAGGCGGTCTTCAGTACCTTACGTTCACTCGGCAGACATCATCTATGTTGTGCAGCAGATTTGTCTTGATATGCATGATCCTCGGGCTAATCATTTGCTCCTTGTGAAGCGTGTGCTTCGCTACATCCGCGACACCACTAGCTATGACCTCACTTTGTTTCCACGTAGCTCTAACAAGTTGATGGCCTATTCTGACGCTGATTGGGCAGGCTATCCAGACACTCGCTGGTCTACATGGTGTCATGGTCTGCTAAGTGGCATCACACGATTGTTGGAAATATGCCCTAGAGGCAATAATAAAAGGATTATTATTATATTTCTTTGTTCATGATTGTTGTCTTTTATTCATGCTATAATTGTATTATCCGGAAATCGTAATACATGTGTGAATACTTAGACCACAACATGTCCCTAGTGAGCCTCTAGTTGACTAGCTCGTTGATCAACATATAGTCATGGTTTCCTGACTATGGACATTGGATGTCGTTGATAACGGGATCACATCATTAGGAGAATGATGTGATGGACAAGACCCAATCCTAAGCATAGCACAAGATCGTGTAGTTCGTTTTGCTAGAGCTTTTCCAATGTCAAGTATCTCTTCCTTAGACCATGAGATCGTGTAACTCCCGGATACCGTAGGAGTGCTTTGGGTGTACAAAACGTCACAACGTAACTGGGTGACTATAAAGGTATGCTACGGGTATCTCCGAAAGTGTCTGTTGGGTTGACACGGATCGAGACTGGGATTTGTCACTCCGTATTATGGAGAGGTATCACTGGGCCCACTCGGTAGTGCATCATCATAATGAGCTCAAAGTGACCAAGTGTCTGGTCACGGGATCATGCATTACGGTACGAGTAAAGTGACTTGCCAGTAACGAGATTGAACGAGGTATTGGGATACCGACGATTGAATCTCGGGCAAGTAAAATACCGATTGACAAAGGGAATTGTATACGAGGTTGCTTGAATCCTCGACATCGTGGTTCATCCGATGAGATCATCGAGGAGCATGTGGGAGCCAACATGGGTATCCAGATCCCGCTGTTGGTTATTGACCGGAGAGCCGTCTCGGTCATGTCTACATGTCTCCCGAACCCGTAGGGTCTACACACTTAAGGTTCAGTGACGCTAGGGTTGTATGAATATGAGTATGCAGCAAACCGAAAGTTGTTCAGAGTCCCGGATGAGATCCCAGACGTCACGAGGAGTTCCGGAATGGTCCGGAGGTAAAGAATTATATATGGGAAGTCGAGTTTCGGCCATCGTCAAAGTTTCGGAGTCACCCGGTATTGTACCGGGACCACCGGAAGGGTCCTGGGGGTCCACCAGGTGGGGCCACCTATCCCGGAGGGCCCCATGGGCTGAAGTGGGAGGGGAACCAGCCCCTGGTGGGCTGGTGCGCCCCCCTGCCCCCCTCTGCGCCTAGGGTTGGGAACCCTAGGGGAGGGGGCGCCTCCACTTGCCTTAGGGGGCAAGTTTCCCCCCTTGGCCGCCGCCCCCCTTTGATCCCATCTCTAGGGCCGGCGCCCCCCTGGGGTCCCTATATAAAGAGGGGGGGTGGGAGGGCAGCCGCACCCAACACCTGGCGCCTCCCTCCCCTGCCTGCTACACCTCTCCCTCCCGTAGTTGCTTGGCGAAGTCCTGCCGGAGCCCTGCTGCATCTAGCACCACGCCGTCGTGCTGCTGGATCTTCATCAACCTCTCCTTCCCCCTTGCTGGATCAAGAAGGAGGAGACGTCACGCTGACCGTACGTGTGTTGAACGCGGAGGTGCCGTCCGTTCGGTGCTAGGATCTCCGGTGATTTGGATCACGACGAGAACGAGTCCCTCAACCCCGTTCTCTTGAACGCTTCCGCACGCGATCTACAAGGGTATGTAGATGCACTCCCCTCTCTCGTTTCTAGATGAACTCATAGATTGATCTTGGTGAACGTAGGAATTTTTTTATTTTATGCAACGTTCCCCAACAGTGGCATCATGAGCTAGGTCTATGCGTAGTTCTCTATTGCACGAGTAGAACACAAATCTGTTGTGGGCGTAGATCTTGTCAACTTGCTTGCCACTACTAGTCTTATTTTGCTTCAGCGGTATTGTGGGATGAAGCAGCCCGGACCGACCTTACACGTACGCTTACGTGAGACAGGTTCCACCGACTGACATGCACTAGTTGCATAAGGTGGCTAGCGGGTGTCTGTCTCTCCCACTTTAGTTGGAGCGGATTCGATGAAAAGGGTCCTTATGAAGGGTAAATAGAAGTTGAAAAAATCACGTTGTGGTTATTCGTAGGTAAGAAAACGTTCTTGCTAGAACCCAATTGCAGCCACGTAAAAGATGCAACAACAATTAGAAGACGTCTAACTTGTTTCTGCAGCAATTGCTATGTGATGTGATATGGCCAAAAGTTTTGATGAATGATGAATGATATATTGTGATGTATGAGATCATGTTCTTGTAATAGGAATCACGACTTGCATGTCGATGAGTATGACAACCGGCAGGAGCCATAGGAGTTGTCTTAATTATTGTATGACCTGCGTGTCAATGATTTAACGCCATGTAATTACTTTACTTTATTGCTAAACCGTTAGCTATAGTAGTAGAAGTAATAGTTGGCGAGCAACTTCATGGAGACATGATGATGGAGATCATGATGATGGAGATCATGGTGTCATGCCGGTGACGAAGATGATCATGGAGCCCCGAAGATGGAGATCAAAGGAGCTATATGATATTGGCCATATCATGTCACTACTATATATAATTGCATGTGATGTTTATTATGTTTATGCATCTTGTTTACTTAGAACGGCGGTAGTAAATAAGATGATCCCTCATAATAATTTCAAGAAGGTGTTCCCCCTAAATGTGCGCCATTGCTAAAGTTCATCGTTTCGAAGCACCACGTGATGATCGGGTGTGATAGATTCCTACGTTCACATACAACGGGTGTAAGACAGTTTTACACATGCAAAAACACTTAGGTTAACTTGACGAGCCTAGCATGTACAGACATGGCCTTGGAACATAGAGACCGAAAGGTCGAGCATGAGTCATATGGAAGATACGATCAACATGGAGATGTTCACCGATGATGACTAGTCCGTCTCACGTGATGATCGGACACGGCCTAGTCGACTCGGATCGTGTATCACTAAATATGAGTGGGAGTTCATTAAATAATTTGATTAGATGAACTTAATTATTATGAAATTAGTCAACAATCTTTGCAAAATATGTATTATAGATCAAATGGCCAACGCTCATGTCAACATGAACTTCAACGCGTTCCTAGAGAAAACCAAGCTGAAAGATGATGGCAGCAACTATACAGACTGGGTCCGAAACCTAAGGATCATCCTCATAGGTGCCAAGAAAGCATATGTCCTAGAAGGACCGCTAGGTGAAGCACCCATCCCAGAGAACCAAGACGTTATGAACGCTTGGCAGTCACGTGCTGATGATTACTCCCTCGTTCAGTGTGGCATGCTTTACACCTTAGAACCGGGGCTCCAAAAGAGTTTTGAGCAACACGGAGCATATGAGATGTTCGAGGAGCTGAAAATGGTTATTCAAGCTCATGCCCGGGTCGAGAGATATCAATGTAACACCCCAGATGTAAAACTTCCATATTTGGCAATATATCCATGTTGGTCTCCATCCAATTCCATTCTGGGTTCCATCCTTTGGTCTCATTTTGTTTTGTTTTGTTGTTCTACTCATTTCATTGCCATGCTTTCTTGGTCATATTGCATTTGTGCTTCTTGTCATATTCCTTTTAGCCATCATATGTCATCATCATATAGTGCATATTCATCTCATTCCATCCTTGTCTTATTGCATCTTATTCTTACATGTTCAACATATGCCTTGAGATGCCCATAATATTGTTCTATGCATCACCACCTCCTCCTTCCCTCTACTTCCTTCTTTTGACAAGTGCCATTTTACCCTCCTTCATTAATGTTCAACTTTGCCTCAATATTCTATCACCATGTCATTTACCTCTCTGCCAAATATCACCTTATTTGAAGTTGTTTTGGTCAGGTTCAAAAATGACCCAAGTTTGAATTTTATTCAAACTTGTTTTATTTTTCTACCTCTAAAAATGCCCAAACCAATTTATTCAAATAGTCCATAATTCCAGAACCCCAGACATATTTTTACATCTCCCCAACACCTCTTCTAGCTCTCTGTGCTTTTCTTGTTATTTTCTGGTTGAAGAAAAGAATAGAAAGCAGCAGTGGGCAGCCCAGCAGCATCACAGCCCGTCTGGCCCTCCTCACTCCAGGCCGGTCCAGCTACCCCAGCGAGCCAGCAGTGCTCGCTCGCTCACCCTCCTTTCCACGCTGGAGCCTGCGCTGGCCCCACCTGCAGTGACCCGAACCCCTGTTTCTCTTCCTCCTCCCTCGCTCGTTCCTCTCACAGTAAAGCAGAGGACAGGGGCACACATGGCCACCGTGGCCACCACGTCCCTCGCTTCCCCCTATAAAGGGCCAACCCAGGGCAAGCCTAGGGCCCCTCCCTTCTTTCCCCTCCGCGCCGCCGCCACGGGTAAGAGGCACCCACGCCCTGCTTCCCCGCTCCGTTTCCTCCCTACAGCCACCATGACCAGCCCGAGCAAGAGCTCCTCGCCGGCGTAGGTGCGTCGCCGGCTTCCCCTCCGTCGACCCCGAGCACCGCATCGCCTCCCCGAGTCCATTCTGACACCGATCCAAGCCCAAGGACGCCTTCCCCGACGTCCTCTTCGTCCTCTATGTCGTCTACTTCTCGGACAGCAAGTCCACCGGAAATCTTCGCCTCCCCGCTGTCGATCTGCTGCGCCACCGGCGCCACCTCCTTGTCATAGGTATACTAGGTATACCCATCCTTCCCCCTGCTCTTTTCGTTTCGTCGATCGGTCTCCGTAGGAGCGGCCAAGATCTTGCCGTCGTCGTGTTCCCGGCGCACCGAGGCGAGTTCTGAAGTTTTCTTCAGTTCGGTAGTTCAGAGACAGCCCATGTGCACCTCCTGCTCCGGATCCTCCTAGCCGAGCTCCTCCATGCCTTGCTGCACCCATGCGCACACTCTCTCACACATGCCCGCGCCGCACCCTGCTGCTTCCCCCTGCCCGTCATGCTCGTCGTAGCCCGAGTCGAGCAGATGCTCGAGCTCGAGTACCCCGCACGCCAACTCCCGCAGTTGCTCCACAAGCACGCACGTTCCCACACATGCGCCGCTGCACCCGCACTCCCTGGCCTATCCCGCACCCCCGCTGGTACCCCTTGGCTCCGATGGTCGTCGTCGTTGCTCGCAGGCACCGCCGACGACTTCTCTGCTGCAAATGAGAAGGGACCCGTACCCGCTTCAGGTTGCCTCAAGAGGAGCCGAGCCCCTACCAAACCAGTAGACCCGTCCTAGCCTAACTGGTAGCACACCCGCGATTCCAACCAGGAGACCTGGGTTCGAATCCCAGGTTCTCCACAGATTTTTGGTGGTTTTTATTCTTTCATGAGACACTGACGCCTCGGCCCCTCGTGTCATACACACACCCAGCCACGTGGCCCACGGCCCTACCAGTCAGCCTAACATCTGGGTACAGCTTGGGTGCACCTAGCTTCCCCGCAGGTTTTCTGTTTTATTCCATTTCAGAACATGCCAGTTTTGGCATATGCTGAGGTTTCCTTTTAGGGCAGGTTTTAACTTAATGCACTTGTGAATATTTTTCTACAGCAACCCCAACATATTATATATGTTTTTGGGGTAGAAAAATCCCACCAATCTAGTGGGGGCATTAGTTTTTGCATTTGAGCAAGTTCATGAACATGTCATCTCACTGCATGTTGCTGTTTTGTCTTTTATGTGTTTGTTCATGCAAATATGCTATGTGGTTGTTTTGCACATGGATAGCTTCATTTTCATGCCTACTTCATGCTAGTACTTGTTCCATGCCATGACATGCCTGGTAGTGAGTTAATCAAGCTTGTAAAGATGCCATGTTGAATCTGTTTCTGCTATGTCTAGTATTTTCACCAAGTCTGTAGAAACTGTTATCTTTTGCATTTTATATCTGTTTCTTCTATGTTATCCGAATCCGGTGATCTTTATATCGATTTCAACCGAAATCATCTCAGCTTTCCCGCGGCATACTTGGTTTGCCAAGTTGATGCCTTGTTCTTCATCTTTCCTTCCGAAGGACGCATACGCATTGCATATCACATCTCGCATATCATGACATGTATTGCATCATGTTGCATGCGCATTGCATCGTGATTTATTGTGGTTCCTTTGCTTGTGTTCTTGCTTTGGGTAGAGCCGGGAGACGAGTACATGCACGAGGAACCTGTTGAGAACGCTTACGAGGACCAAGCCTTCGACAACTCTGAGAACCTTGCAGGCAAGATGACCATACCTTCGATATCACTTCTATCTTTGCTTGCTACTACTCGCTCTATCGCTATGTTAGCTCTACCTGCCATTGGTTACCATGCCTCCCTATTGCCATGTCAAACCTCTAACCATCCTGTCCTAGCAAACCGTTGTTTGGCTATGTCACCACTTTTTGCTCAGCCCCTCTTATAGCGTTGTTAGTTGCAGGTGAAGATGAAGTTGGTCCTGGTCGGAACATGGATATTTTTGGGATATCACAATATCTCCTATTTAAATTAATGCACCTTATATATTTGGTAAAGGGTGGAAGGCTCGGCCTTATGCCTGGTGACTTGTTCCACTCTTGCCGCCCTAGTTTCCGTCATACCGGTGTTATGTTCCTTGATTTTGTGTTCCTTACACGGTTGGGTGATTTATGGGACCCCCTTAACAGTTCACTTTGAATAAAACTCCTCCAGCAAGGCCCAAACTTGGTTTTACCATTTGCCACCTAAGCCCTTTTCCCTTGGGTTTTCGCGAGTCCATGGGTCATCTTTATTTACCCCCCCGGGCCAGTGCTCCTTCGAGTGTTGGTCCAACCTGAGCGATGTCCGGCGCCCCTTGGGCAACCAGGGTCTATGCCAACCCGACGTCTGGCTCATCCGGTGTGCCCTGAGAACGAGATGTGTGCAGCTCCTATCGGGATTTGTCGGCACTTCGGGCGGCTTTGCTGGTCTTGTTTTACCATTGTCGAAATGTTTTGCGAACCGGGATTCCGAGGCTGATCGGGTCTTCCCGGGAGAAGGTATATCCTTCATTGACTATGAGAGCTTGTGATGGGCTAAGTTGGGACACCCCTGCAGGGTGTATAATCTTTCGAAAGCCGTGCCCACGATTATGGGGCAGATGGGAATTTGTTAATGTCCGGTTGTAGATAACTTGACACTTGACCTCTTTAAAATGCATCAACAGCGTGTGTAGCCGTGATGGTCTCTTCTCGGCGGAGTTCGGGAAGCGAACACGGTTTGAGTTATGTTTGACGTAAGTAGTTTCAGGATCACTTCTTGATCACTTCTAGCTTCTCGACCAACGCGTTGCTTCTCTTCTCGCTCTCACTTGCGTATGTTAGCCACCATATATGCTTAGTGCTTGCCGCAGCTCCACCATATTACCCCTTTTCCTACCTATGAGCTTAAATAGTCTTGATCTCGCGGGTGTGAGATTGCTGAGTCCTCGTGGCTCACAGATTCTACCAAAACAGATGCAGGTGCCGATGATACCAGCGCAGATGGCGCAACTGAGCTGAAGTGGGAGTTGATGAGGCCCTTGGTCGTTACTATGTATCGTTTCCAGATGATCAGTAGTGGATCCCAGTCGGGATGATCGGGGATCTAGCATTTGGGGTTGTCTTCTTTTCATTTGAACTTGACCGTAGCTGGTCTATGAGTGTATTTTGAATGATGTATGATCTTAATTTATGTATTGTGTGAAGTGGCGATTGTAAGACAACTCTCTTTATCTAATTCTTGTTCATTACATGGGATTGTGAGAAGATGACCCTTCTTGCGACAAAACCACTATGCGGTTATGCCTCTAAGTCGTGCTTTGACACGTGGGAGATATAGCCGCATCGTGGGTGTTACAAGTTGTTAATCAGAGCCATCCCTGACTTAGGAGCCCCCTGCTTGATTGTTTGCTGGCGATGTTGAGTCTAGAATAAAAATGTTT
Source organism: Triticum aestivum (assembly GCF_018294505.1). Taxonomy (NCBI): domain Eukaryota; kingdom Viridiplantae; phylum Streptophyta; class Magnoliopsida; order Poales; family Poaceae; genus Triticum; species Triticum aestivum. The sequence continues at coordinate 85,494,236 of NC_057804.1, forward strand.
TGAGTCTTAGGATTATATATATCGGAGAGTAGGATTCTTTTTACTCCTCAGTCCCTTCGTCGCTCTAGTGAGGTCTCCTGACGTAGATGTTTTGACTTTCCTCTTCTGAAATTTCACTAATTTTTTTTAGGATCACGCGGGTATCTTGGAATCGTTCCGATGGTTTTGTGACGAGAACATTGTTCTTGGTGCCTCCTGTCTATTATGTGGCTTTGACCCGGGGAGTTGAGCTCTGAGGTGTTGTCGTCACAATTTTATCATTGCAGTTCTGGAATACCTGAGTTTTGCCGACATCGAAAATCTCTTTTATGCAGTTGTTGGTGAGATGACCTCGACGCCACCTAGTACTGGGGCGGGAGTTCGGGAGTATTGCCATAACTCATATAACGGATGCTTTTCGAAGGTTGAGGTACACGATTTTCGAAGGTTTCTTGGTTATGTGTTGACGGATGGATACAGCTGGGTGTAGGGATTGTTAGTTTGGGTGAGATATATTGCTTCCCCTGTATCCCCAACACCTGATTGCATTACCAGAAAGTTTCGGGAGTTTATAGGTGGGATTCAAGTAGCTCTAGCATTTCTTCCCGTAGATATTTGGTTTGTGATTGGGTAATCCTTACCACTTATTTGTTCCAGTTTTACCTTGTTTATTTCATTCATCAATCTCTATTCAAGTGGCTTCTCACCTTAATGGATGTGTGATGTTAACTTTGGGAATTCATTCGTTCATCTCTGTTCGAATGTTTATTGTGAAGACTATATGTTGCAATTTCTATCCGTTGATTCAACTTATCTATCTGTCTATCACGATGCTAATGGATGTCACCCTCTTCAGGATGGCTCCGCCTACGCGTCAGAATCCGGAATGCAATGACGGGAGTCAGGCGAACCCTCCACCTCCACCTCCGCCTCCGGAGGCATGGCAAGCTTTGATGGCAGCCTCAAACGCCCATGCCCAGATGATGATCCAGCTCATGCAAGAGCGCAACCAAGGCCAAGGCAACCAAGGGAATCAAGGTCAAGGGTAGTTCAATCATCAGCCTCTATTTCCTACCCTCAACCAATTCCTTGCAAATCAGCTGAAGTCTTTCATCTACTGTGTCGAGGCCACAGACGCTGATGATTGGCTCGTGGATATCAACAAGCATTTTGAATGCAGCAATGTCAGGCCTGAGGACTATGTCAAGTTCGCTTCTTTTCAGCTCAAGGATCATGCAGTTGATTGGTTCCAGCAATACAAGGATTCCAGAGGTGGTCGAGTGATTACTTGGACTGATTTCGGTTGGGACTTTAAAGCTCACCACATTCCTACCCGTGTTGTTGAGAGCAAGCGTGAGGAGTTTCGCAATCTCAAGCAAGGCAACATGTCAGTGTACGAATACAACAAGCAGTTTAAGAAACTTGCTCGCTTCGCTAAGCAAGATGTTCCCGATGAGAAGAGTATGATCTATCAGTTCAGAGGTGGCCTTAGAGAGGATCTGCAGTTAGCTCTCATTCTTGTTGAGCCTACTCAGTTTGATCAATTCTACAATATGGCACTCAAGCAAGAAGGTGCTCAGCTCAAGTGTGAGGCTTCTAAGAAGAGAATCAGGGATGCAGTGCAGTCTTCTTCTTCCTCACAAGTGGCAGCTAAGCAGCAGAAGTTCTACCTTCCTCCTCCTCCGTTCCGTCAGCCTTACCAGCAGAAGAACTCAGGTGGTCGTGGATCTTCCCACCCACCCAACCCAGGCTATCAGAACAAGTCTCAGCCTCAAGCTTCAAAGTCAAGTGCTCCTTATCATCGTCCGCTCTCAGAAGTGACTTGCAACAAGTGCCAGCAGAAAGGTCACTACGCGAACAAATGCTTCAATCAAAGGCGCCTTCCTCCTCCTCCTCCTGTGAGATCTTCAAGCAATGTTGTGGTCAAGCATAATCCAAAGTCTGCAAAGGTGAACATGATGAATGCAGCTCAGGCAGAGGATTCTTCAGATGTGATCATCGGTAATCTTCCTGTTAATGATATTCTTGCAAAAGTCTTATTTGATACTAGTGCATCGCATAGTTTCATCTCAAGACCTTTTTCATCTAAGCATGAGATGAGTTTTCAAGATTTGCCTAGACCGTTATCAGTTGTCTCTCCGGGTAAATTCATGAACGCAAGCTCCATGGTTCCGGATGTTTCCATCAAGATAGGCGACTATAAATTTCTTGGTGACTCTGATATTGATCTAATTCTTGGGATGGACTGGCTTTCTAAGCACAAGGCTCAGCTTGATTGTGCTGCCAGGGAAATTCAATTGACACACCCTTCTGAGGATGTTATCATCTATGCCGCTCGCGATGAAACCATTCGGTTGTTTTCTCTCAATGAGAAGGGCGAGTTGGATGCTATTTCTCAAATTCCAGTCGTTTGTGAGTACCAAGATGTCTTTCCAGAAGAGTTTCCGGGTATGCCTCCTCATCGGCCAGTCGAGTTCGTTATTGATATTGAGCCTGGAACGGAACCCGTTTGCAAGCGTCCATACAAGCTTGGACCCAAGGAGCTGAAGGAATTGAAGAAGCAGCTTGATGAACAAGAGAGTCTGGGTTTGATCAGACCGAGTTCATCCCCATGGGGTTGTGGAGTTCTTTTTGTCCAGAAGAAGGATGGCACGGACCGACTTTGTGTCGATTACCGTCCATTGAACAAGAAGACAACCAAGAACAAGTATCCACTTCCCAACATCAATGAGCTTTTCGAGCAACTCAAAGGTGCTAAAGTCTTCTCCGAGCTTGACCTTCGTATGGGTTATCATCAGATTCACATTCGTGAACAAGATATTCCCAAGACAGCATTCAGAACAAGCTTTGGTTCTTATGAATATACTATCATGTCTTTCGGCCTTGTCAATGCTCCTCCAACGTTCTCTCGCATGATGAACTTTATCTTCAACCCCTACACCAATGAATTCGTTCTGGTGTATCTCGATGATATCTTGGTCTTCTCCAAGAATAAGCAGGATCATGCCAAACATTTGCGATTGGTGCTCGACAAGCTCAGAGAGCATCAATTCTATGCGAAGTTTTCCAAATGTGAGTTCTGGCTTGATGAAGTTCTTTACCTTGGTCATATCATCTCTGCCAAGGGCATTGCTGTTAATCCCGTGAAGGTTTCTGCTGTTCTGAATTGGGAACCTCCTCAGAATGTCAAACAGCTCCGCAGTTTTCTTGGTCTTGCAAGCTATTGCCGAAGATTCGTTGAGAACTTCTCTAAGATTGCAAAGCCTCTTTCCAACCTCCTCCAGAAGCATGTCAAGTATGTCTGGACGCCTGAGTGTGACGTCGCTTTCAACACCCTCAAAGAGAAGCTAGTCACAGCTCCTGTTTTGACTCCTCCTGATGAATCCAAGCCATTCGAAGTATTCTGTGATGCTTCCCTTCAAGGTCTCGGTGCTGTGTTGATGCAAGAGAAAAAAGTTGTGGCCTATACCTCTCGTCAGTTGAAGCCCAACGAAAAGAATTACCCCACTCACGATCTTGAGTTGGCGGCAGTTGTCCATGCATTGATAACATGGAGACATCTCTTATTGGGAAGGCAAGTGGACATTTTCACCGATCACAAGAGCCTCAAGTATATCTTCACTCAACCCAACCTTAACCTCAGGCAAACTCGATGGGTCGAAATGATTCAAGAGTACAATCCGAGTATTGAATATACTCCTGGCAAGGCGAATGTGATTGCAGATGCTCTGAGCAGAAAGGCTTATTGCAACAGTCTAATTCTCAAGCCATTTCAACCGGATCTCCGTGAAGCTTTCCGCAAGCTGAATCTTCAAGTTGTTCCTCAAGGCTTTCTTGCCAACCTCATAGTCTCTCCTACTTTGGAAGATCAAATTCGTGAGGCACAACTCCTGGATACCATGGTGAAGAAGGTGAAGCGTGGTATTGGCAAGGGCATTCTCAAATACAAGTGCTATCACTTGGATGACAAAGATACTCTTTTCTTAGAGGATCAAATTGTGGTTCCAAAAGGTGATCTGAGAAAAGTCATCATGAATGAGGCACACAATTCCCTCCTATCCATTCATCCTGGAAGTACAAAGATGTACCATGACCTCAAGCAGTCATATTGGTGGACTCGAATGAAGCGAGAAATTGCTCAATTCGTGAATGAATGTGATGTCTGCAGAAGAGTGAAAGCAGAACACCAACGACCAGCTGGTCTCCTCCAACCTCTTGCTATTCCCGAATGGAAGTTTGACCATATCGAGATGGACTTCGTGACTGGTTTTCCTAAGTCCAAGCGTGGAAATGATGCTATCTTCGTTGTCATTGACAAGCTTACCAAAGTGGCTCATTTTCTCCCTATCAAAGAATCTATCACAGCAGCTCAGCTGGCAGAGCTATACACCTCCAGAATTGTCTCCTTGCATGGTATTCCACAATTGATATCTTCAGATCGTGGAAGCATCTTCACTTCTAAGTTCTGGGACTCCTTTCAGACGGCCATGGGCAGCAACATTCGTTTCAGCACAGCTTTCCATCCTCAAACAAGTGGCCAAGTCGAGCGAGTCAATCAAATCCTTGAAGATATGCTCAGGGCTTGTCATCTCTTTCAGTATGAAGTGGGAAGATTGTCTTCCATATGCCGAGTTCTCCTACAACAACAGCTTCCAAGCGAGTTCGGGCAAGGCCCCATTCGAAATTCTCTATGGCAGAAAGTGTCGTACTCCTCTCAATTGGTCTGAGACAGGTGAATGCCAACTTCTTGGCAACGACTTGATCACAGAAGCCGAAGAAATGTGCAAAGTCATTCGTGAGAATCTCAAAGCCGCGCAATCGTGACAGAAGAGCTAATAGCAAGCACCGTGACTTGGCTTCTGAAATCGGAGACCATGTCTACCTCCGCGTCTCTCCAATGAAAGGCACTCGTCGCTTCGGTATCAAAGGGAAGCTTGCCCCTAGATACGTGGGTCCTTTCAAGATCATTGGCAAAAGAGGCGACCTCGCCTATCAACTTGAGCTTCCATCCAACTTTGCAAACGTGCACGATGTATTTCACGTGTCACAACTTCGCAAGTGCTTCAAGACTCTTGAGCGCACTATAAACTTCGAAGAGATCGACCTCCAAGAAGATCTCTCTTATCATGAGCACCCCATTGCTCTTCTTGAAGAAACCGAGCGCAAGACTCGCAACAAGTCAATCAAATTCCTGAAAGTGAAGTGGTCACACCATTCCGACCGAGAAGCCACCTGGGAGCGCGAGGATCACCTCCGTTCTGAATATCCGGAGTTCTTTCAGTCCTAGATCTCGGGACGAGATCCTCTTGTGGTGGTGGAGTGTTGTAACACCCCACATGTAAAACTTCCATATTTGGCAATATATCCATGTTGGTCTCCATCCAATTCCATTCTGGGTTCCATCCTTTGGTCTCATTTTGTTTTGTTTTGTTGTTCTACTCATTTCATTGCCATGCTTTCTTAGTCATATTGCATTTGTGCTTCTTGTCATATTCCTTTTAGCCATCATATGTCATCATCATATAGTGCATATTCATCTCATGCCATCCTTGTCTTATTGCATCTTATTCTTACATGTTCAACATATGCCTTGAGATGCCCATAATATTGTTCTATGCATCAGCACCTCCTCCTTCCCTCTACTTCCTTCTTTTGACAAGTGCCATTTTACCCTCCTTCATTAATGTTCAACTTTGCCTCAATATTCTATCACCATGTCATTTACCTCTCTGCCAAATATCACCTTATTTGAAGTTGTTTTGGTCAGGTTCAAAAATGACCCAAGTTTGAATTTTATTCAAACTTGTTTTATTTTTCTACCTCTAAAAATGCCCAAACCAATTTATTCAAATAGTCCATAATTCCAGAACCCCAGACATATTTTTACATCTCCCCAACACCTCTTCCAGCTCTCTGTGCTTTTCTTGTTATTTTCTGGTTGAAGAAAAGAATAGAAAGCAGCAGTGGGCAGCCCAGCAGCATCACAGCCCATCTGGCCCTCCTCACTCCAGGCCGGCCCAGCTACCCCAGCGAGCCAGGAGTGCTCGCTCGCTCACCCTCCTTTCCACGCTGGAGCCTGCGCCGGCCCCACCTGTAGTGACCCGAACCCTTGTTTCTCTTCCTCCTCCCTTGCTCGTTCCTCTCACAGTAAAGCAGAGGACAGGGGCACACATGGCCACCGTGGCCACCACGTCCCTCGCTTCCCCCTATAAAGGGCCAACCCAGGGCAAGCCTAGGGTTCCTCCTCCCTTCTTTCCCCTCCGCGCTGCCGCCACGGGTAAGAGGCACCCACGCCCTGCTTCCCCGCTCCGTTTCCTCCCTGCAGCCACCATGACCGGCCCGAGCAAGAGCTCCTCGCCGGCGTAGGTGCGTCGCCGGCTTCCCCTCCGTCGACCCCGAGCACCGCATCGCCTCCCCGAGTTCATTCTGACGCCGATCCAAGCCCAAGGACGCCTTCCCCGACGTCCTCTTCGTCCTCTACGTCGTCTCCTTCTCGGACAGCAAGTCCACCGGAAATCTTCGCCTCCCCACTGTCGATCTGCTGCGCCACCGGCGTCACCTCCTTGTCATAGGTATACTAGGTATACCCATCCTTCCCCCTGCTCTTTTCGTTTCATCGATCGGTCTCTGTAGGAGCGGCCAAGATCTCGCCGTTGTCGTGTTCCCGGCGCACCAAGGCGAGTTCTGAAGTTTTCTTCAGTTCGGTAGTTCAGAGACAGCCCATGTGCACCTCCTGCTCCGGATCCTCCTAGCCGAGCTCCTCCATGCCTTGCTGCACCCATGCGCGCACTCTCTCACACATGCCCGCGCCGCACCCTGCTGCTTCCCCCTGCCCGTCGTGCTTGTCGTAGCCCGAGTCGAGCAGATGCTCGAGCTCGAGTACCCCGCACACCAACTCCCGCAGTTGCTCCACAAGCACGCACGTTCCCACACATGCGCCGCTGCACCCGCACTCCCTGGCCTATCCCGCACCCCCGCCGGTACCCCTTGGCTCCGGTGGTCGTCGTCGTTGCTCGCAGGCACCGCCGGCGACTTCTTTGCTGCAGATGAGAAGGGACCCGTACCCGCTTCAGGTTGCCTCAAGAGGAGCCGAGCCCCTACCAAACCAGCAGCCCCGTCCTAGCCTAACTGGTAGCACACCCGCGATTCCAACCAGGAGACCTGGGTTTGAATCCTAGGTTCTCCATAGATTTTTGGTGGTTTTTATTCTTTCATGAGACACTGACGCCTCGGCCCCTCGTGTCATACACACACCCAGCCCCCCGGAGGTTTTCTGTTTTATTCCATTTCGGAACATGCCAGTTTTGGCATATGCTGAGGTTTCCTTTTAGGGCAGGTTTTAACTTAATGCACTTGTGAATATTTTTCTATAGCAACCCCAACATATTATATATGTTTTTGGGGTAGAAAAATCCCACCAATCTAGTGGGGGCATTAGTTTCTGCATTGGAGCAAGTTCATGAACATGTCATCTCACTTCATGTTGCTGTTTTGTCTTTTATGTGTTTGTTCATGCAAATATGCTATGTGGTTGTTTTGCACATGGATAGCTTCATTTTCATGCCTACTTCATGCTAGTACTTGTTCCATGCCATGACATGCCTGGTAGTGAGTTAATCAAGCTTGTAAAGATGCCATGTTGAATCTGTTTCTGCTATGTCTAGTATTTTCACCAAGTCTGTAGAAACTGTTATCTTTTGCATTTTTGCCATGCTATTTTAGTCATGCTCTAGTGGTTTGTAGATTGAGCTCAGTGTTCATGTTTCGTAGAGCATCTCCTGTACATCACTGCTATGCATTTTGTTCATGTGTTTGGGTGCTATAGCTTATTTATACTTTGCATCCAAGTGACCATGTTGCTGTTTTAAGCAGTTTGCTTCATATCATGTCTTGCTTGTCATTTGCAAACCGTGCATCCGAATCCGGTGATCTTTATATCGATTTCAACCGAAATCATCTCATCTTTCCCGCGGCATACTTTGTTTGCCAAGTTGATGCCTTGTTCATCATCTTTCCTTCCGAAGCACGCATACGCATTGCATATCACATCTCGCATATCATGACATGTATTGCATCATGTTGCTTGCGCATTGCACCGTGATTTATTGTGGTTCCTTTGCTTGTGTTCTTGCTTTGGGTAGAGCCGGGAGACGAGTACGTGCACGAGGAACCTGTTGAGAACGCTTACGAGGACCAAGCCTTCAACAACTCTGAGAACCTTGCAGGGAAGATGACCATACCTTCGATGTCACTTCTATCTTTGCTTGCTACTACTCGCTCTATCGCTATGTTAGCTCTACCTGCCATTGGTTACCATGCCTCCCTATTGCCATGTCAAACCTCTAACCATCCTGTCCTAGCAAACCGTTGTTTGGCTATGTCACCGCTTTTTGCTCAGCCCCTCTTATAGCATTGTTAGTTGCAGGTGAAGATGAAGTTGGTTCCTGGTCGGAACATGGATATTTTTGGGATATCACAATATCTCCTGTTTAAATTAATGCACCTTATATATTTGGTAAAGGGTGGAAGGCTCGGCCTTATGCCTGGTGACTTGTTCCACTCTTGCCGCCCTAGTTTCCGTCATACCGGTGTTATGTTCCTTGATTTTGCGTTCCTTACACGGTTGGGTGATTTATGGGACCCCCTTAACAGTTTGCTTTGAATAAAACTCCTCCAGCAAGGCCCAAACTTGGTTTTACCATTTGCCACCTAAGCCCTTTTCCCTTGGGTTTTCGCGAGCCCAAGGGTCATCTTTATTTACCCCCCCCCCCGGGCCAGTGCTCCTTCGAGTGTTGGTCCAACCTGAGCGATGTCCGGCGCCCCTTGGGCAACCAGGGTCTATGCCAACCCGACGTCTGGCTCATCCGGTGTGCCCTGAGAACGAGATATGTGCAGCTCCTATTGGGATTTGTCGGCACTTTGGGCGGCTTTGCTGATCTTGTTTTACCATTGTCGAAATGTTTTGCGAACTGGGATTCCGAGGCTGATCGGGTCTTCCCGGGAGAAGGTATATCCTTCGTTGACCGTGAGAGCTTGTGATGGGCTAAGTTGGGACACCCCTGCAGGGTATATAATCTTTCGAAAGCCGTGCCCGCGGTTATGAGGCAGATGGGAATTTGTTAATGTCCGGTTGTAGATAACTTGACACTTGACCTCTTTAAAATGCATCAACAACGTGTGTAGCCGTGATGGTCTTTTCTCGGCGGAGTCCGGGAAGCGAACACGGTTTGAGTTATGTTTGACGTAAGTAGTTTCAGGATCACTTCTTGATCACTTCTAGCTTCTCGACCGACGCGTTGCTTCTCTTCTCACTCTCACTTGCGTATGTTAGCCACCATATATGCTGAGTGCTTGCCGCAGCTCCACCATATTACCCCTTTTCCTACCTATGAGCTTAAATAGTCTTGATCTCGCGGGTGTGAGATTGCTGAGTCCTCGTGACTCACAGATTCTACCAAAATAGATGCAGGTGCCGATGATACCAGCGCAGATGGCGCAACTAAGCTGAAGTGGGAGTTTGATGAGGCCCTTGGTCGTTACTATGTATCGTTTCCAGATGATCAGTAGTGGAGCCCAGTCGGGACGATCGGGGATCTAGCATTTGGGATTGTCTTCTTTTCATTTGAACTTGACTGTAGCCGGTCTATGAGTGTATTTTGAATGATGTATGATCTTAATTTATGTATTGTGTGAAGTGGCGATTGTAAGCCAACTCTCTTTATCCCATTCTTGTTCATTACATGGGATTGTGAGAAGATGACCCTTCTTGCGACAAAACCACTCTACGGTTATGCCTCTAAGTCGTGCTTCGACACGTGGGAGATATAGCCGCATCGTGGGTGTTACAATGAAGTCTCCGACAAGTTCTATAGTTGTAAGATGGAGGAAAATAGTTCTGTCAGTGAGCACATACTCAAAATGTCTGGGTTGCACAACCGCCTGTCCCAGCCGGACATTAACCTCCCGGACAAGGCGGTCATTGACAGAATCCTTTAGTCGCTCCCACCGAGCTACAAGAGCTTTGTGATGAACTACAATATGCAGGGGATGGTAAAGACTATTCCTGAAGTATTTTCAATGCTGAAGTCAGCAGAGGTTGAAATCAAGAAAGAACATCAAGTGTTGATGGTCAATAAAATCACTAAGTTCAAGAAGGGCAAGGGTAGGAAGAACTTCAAGAAGGACGGCAAAGATGTTGCCGCGCCCAGTAAGCCAGTTGCCGGGAAGAAGTCAAAGAATGGACCCAAGCCTGAGACTGAGTGCTTTTATTGCAAAGGGAAGGGTCACTGGAAGCGGAACTGCCCCAAATACTTAGCGGACAAGAAGGCCGGCAACACTAAAGGTATATGTGATATACATGTAATTGATGTGTACCTTACCAGTGCTCATAGTAACTCCTGGGTATTGATACCAGTGTCGTTGCTCATATTTGTAACTCACAGCAGGAGCTGCGGAATAAGCGGAGACTGGCGAAGGACGAGGTGATGATGCGCGTCGGGAATGGTTCCAAGGTCGATGTGATCGCCGTCGGCACGCTACCTCTACATTTACCTACGGGATTAGTTTTAAACCTCAATAATTGTTATTTAGTGCCAAGTTTGAGCATGAACATTGTATCTGGATCTCGTTTAATACGAGATGGCTACTCATTTAAATCCGAGAATAATGGTTGTTCTATTTATATGAGAGATATGTTTTATGGTCATGCCCCGATGGTCAATGGTTTATTCTTAATGAATCTCGAACGTAATGTTACACATATTCATAGTGTGAATACCAAAAGATGTAAAGTTGATAACGATAGTCCCACATACTTGTGGCACTGCCTCCTTGGTCACATTGGTGTCAAGCGCATGAAGAAGCTCCATGCTAATTGACTTTTAGAGTCTCTCGATTATGAATCATTTGACACATGCGAACCATGCCTCATGGGCAAAATGACCAAGACTCCGTTCTCTGGAACAATGGAGCGAGCAACCAACTTATTGGAAGTCATACATACTGATGTGTGTGGTCCAATGAGTGTTGAGGCTCGCGGAGGATATCGTTATGTTCTCACTCTCACTGATGACTTAAGTAGATATGGGTATGTCTACTTGATGAAACACAAGTCTGAGACCTTTGAAAAGTTCAAGGAATTTCAGAATGAAGTAGAGAATCAACGTGACCGAAAGATAAAATTCTTACGATCAGATCGTGGAGTAGAATATTTAAGTCACGAATTTGGTACGCACTTAAGAAAATGTGGAATCGTTTCACAACTCACGCCGCCTGAAACACCTCAACGTAATGGTGTGTCCGAACGTCGTAATCGCACTCTATTGGATATGGTGCGATCTATGATGTCTCTTACCGATTTACCGCTATCATTTTGGGGATACGCTCTAGAGACAGCTACATTCACTCTAAATAGGGCACCGTCTAAATCCGTTGAGACGACACCGTATGAATTATGGTTTGGGAAGAAACCTAAGTTGTCATTTCTAAAAGTTTGGGGATACGATGCTTATGTCAAGAAACTTCAACCTGAAAAGCTCGAACCCAAGTCAGAAAAATGCGTCTTCATAGGATACCCTAAGGAAACCATTGGGTATACCTTCTACCTTAGATCCGAAGGCAAGATCTTTGTTGCCAAGAACGGATCCTTTCTGGAAAAAGAGTTTCTCTCGAAAGGAGTAAGTGGGAGGAAAGTAGAACTCGATGAAGTACTACCTCTTGAACCAGAAAGTAGTGCAGCTCAGGAAAATGTTCCTGTGGTGCCTACACCGACTGGAGAGAAAATTAATGATGATGATCAAGGTACTTCGGATCAAGTTGCTACTGAACTTCTTAGGACCACAAGGACACGTTCCACACCAGAGTGGTATGGCAACCCTGCGTGGAAATCATGTTGTTAGACAACGGTGAACCTTCGAACTATGAAGAAGCGATGGCGGGCCCAGATTCCAACAAATGGCTAGAAGCCATGCAATCCGAGATAGAATCCATGTATGAAAACAAAGTATGGACTTTGACTGACTTGCCCGATGATCGGCGAGCGATAGAAAACAAATGGATCTTTAAGAAGAAGACGGACGCGGATGGTAATGTTACCATCTATAAAGCTTGACTTGTCTCTAAGGGTTATCGGCAAGTTCAAGGGGTTGACTACGATGAGACTTTCTCTCCCGTAGCGAAGCTGAAGTCCGTCCGAATCATGTTAGCAATTTCTGCATACTATGATAATGAGATATGGCAGATGGACGTCAAAACGGCATTCCTTAACGGCTATCTTAAGGAAGAGCTGTATATGATGCAGCCGGAAGGTTTTGTCGATCCTAAGAATGCTAACAAGGTATGCAAGCTCCAGCGATCCATTTATGGGCTGGTGCAAGCATCTCGGAGTTGGAACATTCGCTTTGATGAGATGATCAAAGCGTTTGGGTTTATGCAGACTTATGGAGAAGCCTGCGTTTACAAGAAAGTGAGTGGGAGCTCTGTAGCATTTCTCATATTATATGTAGATGACATACTTTTGATGGGAAATGATACAAAACTTTTGGACAACATTAAGGCCTACTTGAATAAGTGTTTTTCAATGAAGGACCTTGGAGAAGCTGCTTACATATTAGGCATCAAGATCTATAGGGATAGATCGAGACGCCTCATAGGTCTTTCACAAAGCACATACCTTGATAAGATATTGAAGAAGTTCAATATGGATCAGTCCAAGAAAGGGTTCTTGCCTGTATTGCAAGGTGTGAGATTGAGCTCGGCTCAATGCCCGACCACGACAGAAGATAAAGAAGAGATGAGTGTCATCCCCTATGCCTCAGCTATAGGATCTATTATGTATGCCATGCTGTGTACCAGACCTGATGTAAACCTTGCCGTAAGTTTGGTAGGAAGGTACCAAAGTAATCCCGGCAAGGAACACTAGACAGCGGCCAAGAATATCCTTAAGTACCTGAAAAGGACAAAGGACATGTTTCTCGTTTATGGAGGTGACGAAGAGCTCGTCGTAAAGGGTTACATCGACGCTAGCTTCGACATAGATCTGGATGACTCTAAGTCACAAACCGGATACATGTATATGTTGAATTGTGGAGCAGTAAGCTGGTGCAATTGCAAGCAGAGCGTCGTGGCGGGATGTACATGTGAAGTGGAGTACATGGCAGCCTCGGAGGCAGCGCATGAAGCAATATGGATGAAGGAGTTCATCACCGACCTAGGAGTCATACCCAATGCGTCGGGGCCGATCACTCTCTTCTGTGACAACATTGGAGCTATTGCCCTTGCGAAGGAGCCCATGTTTCACAAGAAGACCAGGCACATCAAGCGTCCTCTCAACTCCATCCGTGAAAATGTTCAAGATGGAGACATAGATATTTGCAAAGTACATACGGATCTGAATATCGCAGATCCATTGACTAAACCTCTTCCGCGAGCAAAACATGATCAACACCAGAACTCTATGGGTGTTCGATACATCACAATGTAACTAGATTATTGACTCTAGTGCAAGTGGGAGACTGTTGGAAATATGCCCTAGAGGCAATAATAAAAGGATTATTATTATATTTCTTTGTTCATGATAGTTGTCTTTTATTCATGCTATAATTGTATTATTCGGAAATCATAATACGCGTGTGAATACTTAGACCACAACTTGTCCCTAGTGAGCCTCTAGTTGACTAGCTCATTGATCAACAGATAGTCATGGTTTCCTGACTATGGACATTGGATGTCGTTGATAACGGGATCACATCATTAGGAGAATGATGTGATGGACAAGACCCAATCCTAAGCATAGCACAAGATCTTGTAGTTCATTTTGCTAGAGCTTTTCCAATGTCAAGTATCTCTTCCTTAGACCATGAGATCGTGTAACTCCCGGATATCCTAGGAGTGCTTTGGGTGTACCAAACGTCACAACGTAACTGGGTGACTATAAAGGTATGCTACGGGTATCTCCAAAAGTGTCTGTTGGGTTGACACGGATCGAGACTGGGATTTGTCACTCCGTATTACGGAGAGGTATCACTGGGCCCACTCGGTAGTGCATCATCATAATGAGCTCAAAGTGACCAAGTGTCTGGTCACGGGATCATGCATTACGATACGATAAAGTGACTTGCCGGTAACGAAATTGAACGAGTTATTGGGATACCGACGATTGAATCTCGGGCAAGTAAAATACCGATTGACAAAGGGAATTGTATCCCGGGTTGCTTGAATCCTCGACATCGTGGTTCATCCGATGAGATCATCGAGGAGCATGCGGGAGCCAACATGGGTATCCAGATCCCGCTGTTGGTTATTGACCGGAGAGCCGTCTCGGTCATGTCTACATGTCTCCCGAACCCGTAGGGTCTACACACTTAAGGTTCGGTGACACTAGGGTTGTATGAATATGAGTATGCAGCAAACCGAAAGTTGTTTGGAGTCCCGGATGAGATCCCGGACGTCACGAGGAGTTCCGGAATGGTTCGGGGGTAAAGAATTATATATGGGATGTCGAGTTTCGGCCATCGGGAAAGTTTCAGAGTCACCCGGTATTGTACCGGGACCACCGAAAGGGTCCCGAGGGTCCACCGGGTGGGGCCACCTATCCCGGAGTGCCCCATGGGCTGAAGTGGGAGGGGAACCAGCCCCTGGTGGGCTGGTGTGCCCCCCCCTGGGCCCCCCTCTGCGCCTAGGGTTGGCAACCCTAGGGGAGGGGGTGCCTCCACTTGCCTTGGGGGGCAAGTTTCCCCCCTTGGCCGCCGCCCGTCCCTAGAGATCCCATCTCTAGGGCCGGCGCCCCCTGGGGTCCCTATATAAAGAGGGTGGGTGGGAGGGCAGCCGCACCCAACACCTGGCGCCTCCCTCCCCTCCCTGCTACACCTCTCCCTCCTGTAGTTGCTTGGCGAAGCCCTGCCGGAGCCCTGCTGCATCCACCACCACGCCGTCGTGCTGCTGGATCTTCATCAACCTCTCCTTCCCCCTTACTGGATCAAGAAGGAGGAGACGTCACGCTGACTGTACGTGTGTTGAATGCGGAGGTGCCGTCCGTTCGGTGCTAGGATCTCCGGTGATTTGGATCACGACGAGAACGACTCCCTCAACCCCGTTCTCTTGAACGCTTCCGCACGCGATCTACAAGGGTATGCAGATGCACTCCTCTCTCTCGTTGCTAGATGAACTCATAGATTGATCTTGGTGAACATAGGAAATTTTTTATTTTATGCAACGTTCCCCAACAACGGTCTCCCGCTCCAGCGTCGAGGCCTGATACGTCTCCAACGTATCTATAATTTTTGATTGTTCCATGCTATTATATTACTAGTTTTGGATGTTTATGGGCTTTACTTTACACTTTTATATAATTTTTGGGACTAACCTACTAACCGGAGGCCCAGCCCGAATTGCTGTTTTTTTGCCTATTTCAGAAGAAAAGGAATATCAAACGGAGTCCAAACGGAATGAAACCTTCGGGAGCGATCTTTTTGGAATAAACGCAATCCACGGGGCTTGGAGTGGAAGTTAAGCAACAAGCGAGGCGGCCACGAGGATGCCCGGCGCGCCCCCTGGGGGTGGGCGTGCCCCCCACCTTCGTGGGCCCCTCGAGCATCCACCGACCTACTTCTTCCTCCTATATATACTCACGT
The DNA here is from genome assembly GCF_018294505.1 of Triticum aestivum. Taxonomy (NCBI): domain Eukaryota; kingdom Viridiplantae; phylum Streptophyta; class Magnoliopsida; order Poales; family Poaceae; genus Triticum; species Triticum aestivum. Next base: position 85,509,844 of record NC_057804.1, read on the forward strand.
ACCCTAAAAACATCAGAAGCGACCACGAAAACCTAATTCTACTGCCGCAACCTTCTGTATCCGCGAGATCCCATCTTGGTGCCTTCGCTGGCGCTCCGCCGGAGGGGGAATCGACCACGGAGGGCCTCTACATCATCTCCAAGGCCTCTCCGATGAGTTGTGAGTAGTTTACCACAGACCTTCGGGTCCATAGTTATTAGCTAGATGGCTTCTTCTCTCTCTTTGAATCTCAATACAAAGTTCTCCTCGATCTTCTTGGACATCTATTTGATGTAACTCTTTTTGCGGTGTGTTTGTCGAGATCCGACGAATTGTGGGTTGATGATCAAGTTTATCTATGAGAAATACTTGAATCTGCTCTGAATTCTTTTATGTGTGATTAAGTTATCTTTGCAAGTCTCTTCGAATTAGCAGTTTGGTTTGGCCTACTAGATTGATCTTTCTTGCAATGGGAGAAGTGCTTAGCTTTGGGTTCAATCTTGCGGTGTCCTTTCCCAGTGACAGCAGGGGCAGCAAGACACGTATTGTATTGTTGCCATCGAGGATAAAAAGATGGGATTTATATCATATTGCATGAGTTTATCCCTCTACATCATGTCATCTTTCTTAATGCGTTACTCTGTTCTTCATGAACTTAATACTCTAGATGCAGGCAGGAGTCGGTCGATGTGTGGAGTAATAGTAGTAGATGCAGAATCGTTTCGATCTACTTGTCACGGACGTGATGCCTATATGCATGATCATGCCTATATAATCTCATAACTATGCATTTTTCTATCAATTGCTCGACAGTAATTTGTTCACCCACCGTAAGACTTATGCTATCTTGAGAGAAGCCACTAGTGAAACCTATGGCCCCCGGGTCTATCTTTTATCATATAAGTTTTCATCTACTTTTATTTGCATCTTTACTTTTCCATCTATATCATAAAAATACCAAAAATATTTATCTTATCTTATTATCTCTATCAGATCTCACTTTTGCAAGTTACCGTGAAGGGATTGACAACCCCTTTATTGCGTTGGTTGCGAGGTTCTTATTTGTTTGTGTAGGTGTGTGGGACTTTTGAGGAGCCTCCTACTGGATTGATACCTTGGTTCTCAAAAACTGAGGGAAATACTTACGCTACTTTACTGCATCACCCTTTCCTCTTCAAGAAAAACCAACGCAGTGCTCAAGAGGTAGCAAGAAGGATTTCTGGTGCCGTTGCCGGGAGGTCTTCGCTCAAGTCAAGACATACCAAGTACCCATCACAAACTCATCTCCCTCGCATTACATTATTTGCCATTTGCCTCTCGTTTTCCTCTCCCCCACTTCACCTTTGCCTTTTCTTCGCCCTCCTTCCGTTCGATCTTGTGTTACCATGTGTCTTCTTTTTGCTTGAATCTTCGCTTGCTAAAAGTTATGGATCCTCATCCCCTTTCTAATCTCTTTAAGAGATCCAATTATGATGAACCTATTGCTAGTGAGTTGAGTGCACTAGATTATCTTTATGAGGTTTTGCTTGAAATTCGTGAATCTGAAAATTGTGATGAAGTACTTTATGAAGCGATCCACGATAGATCTTTGAATAAAAAGCATGATTGCAATAATTTTATTATAAATTCTATTGATGTCAATTGTGCTAATAATATGCAAAACCCTAAGCTTGGGGATGCTAATTTTGCTATGTCTACTACTTGTTGCAATGATCTTGATTGGGGTGATTCTTCTTATGATCTTGAAAATTTATTTAAGCCCCATGATGAATATGAGATTGATAATAGTGTTTGCAATATTATTGAAAGTGGGTTTGGAATAGTGTCAACTTTAGATCCCACATATTTGTAGAATGTTCAATCTTATGAAATTTTTGATAAAAGTGGGTTTGGAGAGGTCATGACTTTAGTTAATGTTAATCCCACTATTTTGGAAGAGTGTCAACTTTGCATGCATGTGGATCGTGTTGAGAATATGTTATGTGATAGCTATTTTGTTGAATTTTCTTATGATCCTACATGTAATTATTATGATAGAGGAAAATATGGTTGTAGAAATTTTCATGTTACTAAATTACCTCTCGTTATGCTGAGATTGCTATTGTTTCTTTCTGCTTTTTGCATATGCTAGTTTTTGCTTGCTATGATAATTTGTTTGCCTATAAGATGCCTATGCATAGGAAGTATGTTATACTTATATGTGATTGTCACGTGTTCTATGATGCTCTCTTTGGGCTTCAATTCTTGTCTTTCATGTGAGCATCATCGAAATCTCAATGCCTAGCTTGGGGCGTTAAACGATAGCGCTTGTTGGGAGGCAACCCAATTTTATTTTTGTTCTTTGCTTTTTGTTCCTGTTTAGTAAAAAATAATTCATCTAGCCTTTGGTTAGATGTGTTTTTATGTTTTAATTAGTGTTTGTGCCAAGTAAAACCTATAGGATCTTCTTGGGTGGTAGTTAATTTGATCTTGCTGAAAAACAGAAACTTTTGAACGCACAAGAATAATTCTCATAAATCACAAAAAATGTTCTTAAGTTGATTCTTTTTGTAGAAGATTAATAAAAAATTTCTCTAGGACTTCCTATTTTGGTAGAATTTTGGGGGTTCCAGAAGTATTCGAGAGTTACAGATTACTACAGACTATTCTGTTTCTGACAGATTCTGTTTTTCATGTGTTGTTTGCTTATTTTGATGAACCTATGGCTAGTATCGGGGGGTATGAACCATAGAGAAGTTGGAATACAGTAGGTTTAACACCAATATAAATAAATAATGAGTTAATTACAGTACCTTAAAGTGGTGGTTTGTTTTCTTGCACTAACGGAGCTCATGAGATTTTCTGTTGAGTTTTGTGTTGTGAAGTTTTCAAGTTTTGGACAAAGATTTGATGGATTATGGAATAAGGAGTGGAAAGAGCCTAAGGTTGGCTATGCCCAAGGCACCCCAAGGTAAAATTCAAGGACAACTTAAAGCCTAAGCTTGGGGATACCCCCGAAGGCATCCCCTCTTTCGTCTTCATCCATCGGTAACTTTACTTGATGCTATATTTTTATTCACCACATGATATGTGTTTTGCTTGGAGCGTCTTGTATGATTTGAGTCTTTGCTTTTCAGTTTACCACAATCATCCTTGCTGTACACCTTTTGGGAGAAACACACATGAATCGGAATTTATTAGAATACTCTATGTGCTTCACTTATATCTTTGGAGAGGTCATGACTTTAGTTAATGTTAATCCCACTATTTTGGGAGAGTGTCAACTTTGCATGCATGTGGATCGTGTTGAAAATATTTTATGTGATAGCTATTTTGTTGAATTTGCTTATGATCCCACATGTAATTATTATGAGAGAGAAAAATATGATTGTAGAAATTTTCATGTTACTAAATTACCTCTCGTTATGTTGAGATTGCTAATGTTTCTTTCCGCTTCCTTGCATATGCTAGTTTTTGCTTGCTATGATAATTTGTTTATCTATAAGATGCCAATGCATAGGACATATGTTAGACTTAGATTGTGTTTGTCATGTGTTTCATGATGCTCTCTTTGTGATTCAATTCTTGTCTTTCATGTGAGCATCATTGAAATCTCAATGCCTAGCTAGGGGCGTTAAACGATAGCGCTTGTTGGGAGGCAACCCAATTTTATTTTTGTTCTTTACTTTTTGTTCCTGTTTAGTAATAAATATTTCATCTAGCTTCTGTTTAGATGTGTTTTCATGTTATAGTTAGTGTTTGTGCCAAGTAGAACCTATAAGATAACCTACGGTGATAGTTAATTTGATTCTGCTGAAAAGCAGAAACTTTTGCGCGCACAAAAATAATTTTAGTAATTCACAGAAACGTGATTTTGCGTTGATTCTTTTTGCTGTCGATCAGTAGACAAATTGCCCAGGACTTTCTATTATTTTAGGAGTTTTAGAGTTCCAGAAGTATTCAAAAGTTACATATTGCTACAGACTGTTCTGTTTTTGACAGATTTTGTTTTTCGTGTGTTGTTTGCTTATTTTGATGCATCTATGGGTAGTATTGGTGGGTATGAACCATAGAGAAGTTGAAATATAGTAGGTTTAACACCAATATAAATAAAGAATGAGTTCATTACAGTACCTTATGTGGTGGTTCTTCTTTCTTGCACTAACGAAGCTTATGAGATTTCCTGTTGAGTTTTGTGTTGTGAAGTTTTCAAGTTTTGGATAAAGATTTGATGGACTATGGAATAAGGAGTGGCAAGAGCCTAAGCTTAGAGATGCCCATGGCACCCCAAGATATTCAAGGATAACCAAAAGCTAAGCTTGGGGATGCCCCGGAAGGCATCCCCTCTTTCGTCTTTGTCTATCGGTAACTTTACTTGGAGCTATATTTTTTATTCGCCACATAATATGTGTTTTGCTTGGAGCGTCTTGTATGATATTAGTCTTTGCTTTTTAGTTTACCACAATCATCCTTGTTGTACACACCTTTTGGGAGAAACCCACTTGATTTGTAATTTATTAGAATACTCTATGTGCTTCACTTTTATCTTTTGAGCTAGATAGTTTTTGCTCTAGTGCTTCACTTATATCTTTTAGAGCACGACGATGGTTTGATTTTGTAGAAATTGTTGATCTCTCATGCTTCACTTATATTATTTTGAGAGTCTCTTAGAACAGCATGGTATTTGCTATGTTATAAAATTGGTCCTGGAATGATGAGCAACCAAGTTGGGTATAATAAAAACTATCATAGAAAGTGAATTGGATGATATGATCAATTTGATGCTTGATAATTTTTTGAGATATAGAGGTGGTGATATTAGAGTCATGCTAGTTGGGTGATTGTGAATTGAATGAATACTTGTGTTGAAGTTGGCAAGTCCCGTAGCATGCATGTATGGTATTATGTAAGAAATTTATTGCATGGAGTGCTCTTTTGATTGCCTTCCCTTGTGCGGAGGTCGGGGGCGCGCGATGGTTAACTCCTACCAACCTCCCCATAGGAAATTGCGTAGTAGTACTTTGCTTCGAGGGCTAATAAAACTTTTGCAATAAGTATATGAGTTCTTTATGACTAATGTGAGTCCATGGATTATACACACTTTTATCTTTCCATCATTGCTAGCCTCTTCGGTACCGTGCATTGCCCTTTCTCACCTTGAGAGTTGGTGCAAACTTCCCTAGTGCATCCAAACCCCATGATACGATACGCTCTATCACACATAAACCTCCTTATATATTCCTCAAAATAGCCACCATACCTACCTATTATGGCATTTCCATAGCCATTCCAAGATATATTGCCATGCAACTTTCCACCGTTCCGTTTATCATGACATGCATCATCATTGTCATATTTCCTTGCATGATCATGTAGTTGACATCGTATTTGTGGCAAAGCCACCATGCATAATTTTTAATACATGTCACTCTTGATTCATTGCCCATCCCGGTACACCGCCAGAGGCATTCATATAGAGCCATATCTTGTTCTAGTTTTGAGTTGTAATTCATGAGTTGTAAAGAAATAGAAATGTGACGATCATCATTATTAGAGCATTGTCCCCAATTAAAAAAAAGAAAGGCAAAAAAGAAAAAAAGGGAAAAAAAGGAGAAAGGCCAAAGAAAAAAAAGGCCCAAAAAAAGAAAAAAAAGAAAAAAAAATAAAGGGGGCAATGTTACTATCCTTTTCCACACTTGTGCTTCAAAGTAGCACTATGTTCTTCATATAGAAAGTCTCTTATGTTGTCATTTTCATATACTAGTGGGAATTTTTCATTATAGAACTTGGCTTGTATATTCCTACGATGGGCTTCCTCAAAACGCCCTAGGTCTTCGTGAGCAAGCAAGTTGGACGCACACCCACTTAGTTTCTTTTGTTGAGCCTTCTTACATTTATAGCTCTAGTGCATCCATTGCATGGTAATCCCTACTCCTCATGTTGACATCAATTGATGGGCATCTCCATAGCCTGTTGATTATCCTCGTCAATGTGAGACTTTCTCCTTTTTTGTCTTCTCCACACAACCTCCATCATCATATTCTATTCCACCCATAGTGCTATATCCATGGCTCACGCTCATGTATTGCGTGAGAGTTGAAAAAAGCTGAAGCGCGTTAAAAAGTATGAACCAATTGCTTGGCTGAAACCGGGGTTGTTCTTGATGGGAGTATTTTGTGTGATGAAATTGAAACATAGCCTAACTATATGATTTTGTAGGGATGAACCTTCTAATGCCATGTTATTTTGAGAAGACATGATTGCTTAGTTAGTATGCTTGAAGTATTACTATTGCTTATGTCAATATGAACTTTTATTTTGAATCATTTGGATCTGAACATTCATGCCACAATAAAGAAAATTACATTGAGAATTATGCTAGGTAGCATTCCACATCAAAAATTCCGTTTTTATCATTTACCTACTCGAGAACGAGCATGAATTAAGCTTGGGGATGCTTGATACGTCTCCAAAGTATCTATAATTTTTTATTGTTCCATGCTATTATATTACCCATTTTGGATGTTTATGGGCTTTACTTTACACTTTTATATCATTTTTGCGACTAACCTACTAACCGGAGGCCCATCCCGAATTGTTGTTTTTTTTGCCTATTCTAGTGTTTCGAAGAAAAGGAATATCAAACGAAGTCCAAACAGAATGAAACCTTCAGGAGCGATCTTTTTGGAACAAACGCAATCCAGGGGACTTGGAGTGGAAGTCAAGCAAAAAGCGAGCCGGCCACGAGGGTGCCCAACGCGCCGCCTGGGGGTGGGCGGGCCCCCCACCCTCGTGGGCCCCTCGAGCGTCCACCGACCTACTTCTTCCTCCTATATATACACCCGTACCCTGAAAACATCAAAAGCGACCACGAAAACCTAATTCCACCGCCGCAACCTTCTGTATCCGTGAGATCCCATCTTGGTGCTTTCGCCGGCGCTCCGCCGGAGGGGGAATCGACCATGGAGGGCCTCTACATCATCTCCAAGGCATCTCCGATGAGTTGTGAGTAGTTTACCACAGACCTTCGGGTCCATAGTTATTAGCTAGATGGCTTCTTCTCTCTCTTTGAATCTCAATACAAAGTTCTCCTCGATCTTCTTGGAGATCTATTTGATGTAACTCTTTTTGCCGTGCGTTTGTCGAGATCCGATGAATTGTGGGTTTATCTATGAGAAATATTTGAATCTCCTCTGAATACTTTTATGTGTGATTAAGTTATCTTTGCAAGTCTCTTCGAATTATCAGTTTGGTTTGGCCTACTAGATTGATCTTTCTTGCAATGGGAGAAGTGCTTAGCTTTGGGTTCAATCTTGCGGTGTCCTTTCCCAGTGACAGCAGGGGCAGCAAGACACGTATTGTATTGTTGCCATCGAGGATAAAATGATGGGGTTTATATCATATTGTATGAGTTTATCCCTCTACATCATGTCATCTTTCTTAATGTGTTACTCTGTTCTTCATGAACTTAATACTCTAGATGCAGGCAGGAGACGGTCGATGTGTGGAGTAATAGTAATAGATGCAGAATCGTTTCGATCTACTTGTCACGGACGTGATGCCTATATGCATGATCATGCCTAGATATTCTCATAACTATGCACTTTTCTATCAATTTCTCGAGAGTAATTTGTTCACCCACCGTAATACTTATGCTATCTTGAGAGAAGCCACTAGTGAAACCTATGGCCCCCGGGTCTATCTTTTATCATATAAGTTTTCATCTACTTTTATTTGCATCTTTACTTTTCCATCTATATCATAAGAATAGCAAAAATATTTATCTTATCTTATTATCTTTATCAGATCTCACTTTCGCAAGTTACCGTGAAGGGATTGACAACCCCTTTATTGCGTTGGTTGCGAGGTTCTTATTTGTTTGTGTAGGTGCGTGGGAGTTTTGAGGAGCCTCCTACTGGATTGATACCTTGGTTCTCAAAAACTGAGGGAAATACTTACGCTACTTTACTGCATCACCCTTTCCTCTTCAAGGAAAACCAACACAGTGCTCAAGAGGTAGCAAGGCCGAATACAGAGCAGTTGCAAATGTGGTGGCTGAAACATGTTGGTTACGGCAACTTCTTCAGGAGCTTCATCGACCGGTGACTGGTGCCACTGTGGTTTTTTTGTGACAATGTGAGCTCTTTTTACATGACACCGAATCCCGTTCATCATCAGCGCACCAAGCATGTGGAGATCGATCTATACTTTGTACGAGACCGTGTCACCACAGGCGAGGTCCGGGTTCTTCACGTTCCGAGTTCTTCTCAATTTGCGGACATTTTCACCAAAGGATTGCCATCACCTCTCTTCTTGGATTTTTGAGACAGTCTTAACATTCGTCGACGCCCGTTTACGACTAAGGGAGGGTGTTAGAATATATAACCGTATTGTATTTGTATAGACATACAATTGTATATGTGTAGTCCTTGTATAGGTGTCTGTGTATTGCACGATACGAACTCTGCCTTGTAACCTCTATATATTGACCAATACAAGGCACCACAGCGAGTGGTTTCCCAAAACTTACAGGTTCCACACTTTATTTTGGTGTAAACATGCATGTGTAGGCTCTTGTGGAGAACCTGGTAGAGAACACCCCTCTTCACCATAACCTCGACTCTACACCTGTGTTTGTGATTTTGTTGTGCAAGTTTGGGATCTTTTGTTGGATAGGTTAACTTTTGATGCAAGTTTTTATTGTGTTGCACCAATATAACTTCAGCTAATCTTGATCCGTTGTTGCATCTTGTCGACACATGTGTCGTAGTCATTTTAATTTCTTACTGTTGCATGCATGTAATATTTTGTGTTAAGAGAAATGTTAGATTGTTATTGTTGCATATATGCAACATTTCTGTTGCATATATTTGGGTTTCGTTGCATAGTTTTTTGTTTGATCTTTTGTGTTTAGCTTGTGCGCGGCCTCTGATTTCGTGTTGAATTTTGCAGAAGCCGGCGATTCGAGTAACTTTGATTAATGGTGACCATACCTGTCAGTTGCTAATAACGCTAGCTAGCCCACTTGCTAGACAAACATCGCTACAAATACTGCCGGCAGGTCACTAGCTCCGGCCGGCGACCACCGAAGTCTAATCAAGTTACCAAGCTACCCATCATCTACCTCAAAGAAACAAGAGCCACCGTACGTAGCAAATTTCCATGGAGAAACCCAAGAGATCAAGCCAGCCATCACACAGACGATTCGAGTCGCTGGACGTCAAGAGGTCGTCTTCTTCGCTCAACATGTCCACGTCCTCTCTCAGGAGCATCAACGAGGAGGACAGGGGGGCTGCCGCCGCCCATGCGGGCAGGAGGCCCACCGTCGTGAGGTTTGCTCCCACCCCTACACCTCCGCGACCGTCGTCGTCGTCGGGGACGAGGAGGGGCTCGCGTTTGGCGCCACAGCAGGCGCCCAAGGCGAGGCCTGCAACTGCAGCCGTGCGCCCGGCTTCGCCTTCCGGAACGAGGCCGGCCAGGTCGTCGCCTGCGGAGTCTGGACCGAAGGCGACGAGGAGGAGCTGGGGGTGCACGGGGAGCGCGGGCGATCAGAAGGAGAGGGTGACCGGTGACGTGATCAGCGGGGAAAGGAGCAAGGGGGCGGCGGCGACGCTGGTGCGGAGTTCCTCGGTGAGTTCGTTCGGTGTCAATGGCAGGCACCCCCGTTAAATCTTTTGTCATTGTTTAATTTATATTTTTACAGAAATCTAACCCACCATGTCAGGAAAAAAATCGTGCCCACCTCTGCCCTCTTTCTTCCAGAGAAAGGAAAATTTCTGTTAGTGTCACAACATGAGAGTTTTGAGAATATTCCAAGAACTTAGAAGGCACTACTGTCTATTGTCCTGCAAAATCTCCCGTTTTGTACAAACACAATACGAGTATCATTTTCCCTGACGCATTGCACCAGAAATCTGAGTGCGTGCAAGTTTTCTCCACTTCTCCATCTCTGTTCAATTCCACTGAAAATGCAGAGAGTTGAGTCACATAATTGCAGTTTCATGGGCAAGCACAACACTCGTCACAGTCATCAGTTATCAGTTCACTTATGAGAAGTTATATTCATTTGCATCTTTAGTACCTAAATACAGTACTTTCCTTGTTGCCAGATTTGTACAAATGATGTCCTAGGTGAAAGTGTCTGTACTTCCTCTGTTCCAAAATAGAAGACATTCTAGAAAGCGTGCAGCTTAAAAAAAATGAGTGGAGCTTTTTTTCCTTTGATGAGGTGAAAATAATATCATCATAACTGCTCTAACTTCTTTTCCATAATATCATAGTTTTATAAAATTTTATCGATTTTGTGCAAAATGTAGGGCCAAACTTGTATATTTGAGATTGTGCAAACTTTAAGACATCGTCTATTTAGAAATGGAGGGGTTGCATTTTCTTCGAAAATTTTCTTTCATCAGTGATAGCTTATGAAATGGTACTCCTACTATTGTTATTGGCAATTTCACATCAAGCATTCCCTTTCTCCATGACAAGGTGGCACTGGTTGGTCTGCGGTGAGTGGTGACGCATGTAACTTTTCTTGAGATGGACATCACAACTATTTTCCTAACCACGGCAGTCACTAGGCTTCTAATGGCAAGTTGTTATGATTACTATAATCGAGTGATTCACCTTTTGCTGATTGAGAGCTCGTCTTTGAGTGAAACTTAAACAGAATTAGGTGCACCTAATAAGATTCACGGTTGTGTGCCAAATCTCTGCCTTTTCATATGGTCGTTTGGCTACAACAGCCAATTTGTCTCTTCTTCAGTGAATCATCTTTTGCAATTCGAAGCTACCATGGCTGTCAGGAAACAGAGCGAACTTGAGGGTAGTAACTTCTTCCATGTAAAATGCCGAAAAACATTGTTCTCCCTCTGATCAATATTAATTGTCGCAACTTTAGCACAACTTTCGTAGATTTTGAGTTGAAGAGTTTTGTGTTCTACTAGTGAGACATGATCATACGTGGTTTTTTTTGCGGGGGACATGATCATACGTGTTAAAAAGAGACGATTGCTACATACATTGTTGATCACAGTGAAAGCTGAAATAGCATTTTGATGTATACAGTACCTGCTAATACACTCAGGTTCCAAGAAGCAGAAAACCGGCAGAGGAGAAACCACTGCAGAAAAGGGAGAGCAAGACCAATATCATCTCCAGGACTAAGCAAAGACCCACTCCATCTCCTGAACCAGATGTTCTCCACAAGCCCGGCGCGCAGAGAAGCCCCAGCATTGCCGCCAAGACGAGCGAGAAGCGACCTCCCACTCCCGGCGGTGCATCGCCGGACGACATGGTCAAGGTTTCTCCTCCCCGTTCGACATCGGCGACGACGATGGGCGCCTCATGGGAGTCGCTTCCACCGGCCCTCCAGACTCTCGGATCGGTACAGTTCGTTCAGAAACTTCTGTTTGGATGCGTCAGGATTGTCCTGTTTTAAGTTGCAAATTTTTGCCTAGTTCTCAAAAATGGTGTTGTACATGACCTGTAGGGAGTCATGAGTTATAGGGATGCTGCAGAGATGGCTGCTGTGGAGGCCATGCAGGAAGCTTCTGCTGCAGAGATTGTGCTCAGATGTCTCAGGTGATCTGCTCTTCAGTCTTTAGGATATGTACTAGTAGTTTTCAAAATATTTCAGTATGTACCAAAATGAATGAAATTTTCAAAATTTCGGTGAAATCACACTGAAGGTAAAACCATAATATGAGAACGAACTGACCAGATTTGCTTTACACAGTGCCTTCGCGGATTTGGCCGCCACCGCCGGCAAGCAGTCGCCCCAGCACACCGTCGACGAGTTCCTCGCGCTCCAAGCCGCGATCACCCGCTCCACCGCCGCTCTCGGCAACCAGCAACGGAGTGGCCACGCCGGCGAGTGGCTGCACGCGGCGGTCACCGCCGACCTGGCGCCTTTCTCCCTCTACACCGCCTCGTCGTCGTCCAGGAAGCGCGGCACCGAGTCGCCTGCCGTCTCCGCCTCGCCGAGGCCGGTGGCCGCCGCGGCGGAGGCCGCCACCTGGCTGGAGACCGCGGCGAGGGAGCTCGGGGAGGAGATGTGCGCGTGGTTTGTCGGGCACGTGGACCGGCTGCTCGAAGCCGACGTGGCCGGGACGCTGGGGCAGCTCAAGAGGGTCAACGACTGGCTGGATGACGTCGGGCTGCGGACGGCGGCCGTCGACCGGCTGAAGGAGAAGATCTTCGGGTACCTGCTGGATCACGTCGAGTCGGCGGTGGTCGCGTTAAACGGCGGCGTTGCATCCAACCGGAGAAAATAGACGAGTGTGTATGTTGTGCCGGATCAAAGCTAAAATGTACGCAAATGATAAATGTCACATGTAAGGTATTAACACAGACGTTTTTAGGCCCTCAACTATGTGATCGGTGCGAACCAATCTGTGATTGGATGGTTTGAGAGACTGTGATATGCCCAGTCCATCAGGGTTCAAATCTCGGGGCTCGCATTTATTCCTGAATTTATTTCAAGATTTCCGGTGATGCGCATTCAGTGGGAGGAGACGCTCCCGTTGACGATGAGGTGCCTACGGTGACTTTGTAAATTTTAAGATGATATGCCGACTCAGTCTTTCGGAGGTGCTCATAGGGGTAGGGTGTGCCTGTGTGCGTTCATAGGGATGAGTGTATGCGCGTGTATATGAGCGCTTGTGTTTGTACTGATGTTCAAAAAGAAAAACTATGTGATCGGTGAACTAAAAAAAACTATATGATTGGTGACACATTTTTGTAAAGCGAGCCACGTGTAGGCAAATTGTAATCGAACATTTTTTTAGCGTCGGGCACAGAATGTAGAAGATTTGGCATTGTCCAGTTCGGACCCACATACATATAAACAAGTAATATAGTAGCCGAGCTTACCTAACCACCAGTGTCTCGGGTTGTTTCTTTGCGTGAGAAAGGACATCGCTCGTTTAGTTTATTGGACCCAGGAATATGGCATCAAAGCAAGTTGATGCATCGATGCCCGGAATTTTTAGTTCGGCACCGGCTGGACAACATAGGGCACCGATGCCAAATGTCCAAAAAGCAAATTTGACACCCATTTTGTCTTACATAGTGAAGACCCTACAACTAAAATTGTCATCCGAAAAAAAGTCAAAAGAAAACAGAAACTTGTCATCAAACAAAAAATTGCCATGCTTCACAACTAAAGTTGCTATCAAAAAATCTCAGGATGGAATTGCTTCATGTCACACATGTGGTACTTAGAGCATCTCCAACAGTGGCTGAAAAAACACGCGTGCGCGGTAAAGTGAGATTTTAGCGCGCGTGGGGCGGTTTCGCCCTCCAGCGTGGCGGCAGAATTAGGCGCGCGGGAAACGATCACGCGCACGGGGAAAAGTGGGCGGTCGCGCGCTAAATTTGGTGCGCCGCTTCTATAAAATGAAGCGCCTGCCACGCACTGTTCCATCGCTATCCACATCGCCACGCGCCCTCTCCCGCTCTCTCCCCGCTTTCTCTGCCGCTTTCTCGCCTCGCCGCTGACGCGCCACCATGCCGTCGGGCCGCCGGGGAGCTTCGGGCTACCGCGGTGTGCGCCCCTCCAGCACCTTCTATGCTGAGATTCGGTCCGGCGACGTGCACCTCGACCTCGGCACCTTCGACACCCCCCACGAGGCCGCCCGCGCGTACGATGCGGCGGCGTGGCGGCTCTCGAGGCCTCACGCACAGATGAATTTCCAGGACGTCTTGACGCACGAGCAGGTGCAGGATCCTCGCCCCTTCGCTGTGGCTAGTAACTGACGCCGACCATCAGGAACACCGTCGGCAGCAGCGCCGCCTCCTCGTCGCTGAGGCGAACGAGCGAGCCACGATGGAGTGGCGCCAGCGCCACCCAGAGGACGTCACCAACGAGAACGCCTTTTGGGCCGAGAGGAGGGCAAGGCGGCGCGCGGAACGGGCGGATAGGCGTCGTCGGAAGGCACTGGCGATATCGCAGTGCGATCTGGGACAGGCGTCATTCTTCTTTAGCGATGATGAGCGGTGGGTAGACGCGTTTCTTGGGACACAAGCGAGGAGGAGGAGGACGATGACTCGGGGTAGTCTTCGTAGTTTCTAGTTTGTGATGTTTGGTTGAACTTTGCTATTTGTATCGGACTAGTTTGTGTTGTTTGGTTGAACTTTGCTATTTGTATCGTTGATGAATTATCTATTTGGTTTGAATTAGTTTGTGTTCTGTTGCTCGCTTGCGCCTTTTTTTTGCGCCTTTGTTGGAGCGGGCCACGCGCGCAATATTTTGCAGCCGCTGTTGGAGCCAGTGCCCTGCCGCGCGCAAAAAACCGCTATTTCTGTGCGCAAAAAACTGTTTTAGCGTGCCGCTTGTTGCGCGTCTGTTCGAGATGCTCTTATCAGGGTCCAAAATGTAACATTGTGAATTCGATTTATGATTCACTTATACTTAGGGACATTATTATCCATTGATATAAGTAATTACCACCTCATCGATCTGAAAACTATCATGAATAAATAATGTATACTCCTTAAATGAAACCACGACAAGAATTACGAAACAAAGAGATACTAAAACTGAGCAGACATTAGAAAAGATATTATGCAAGGCAATGAGGTTCATGTGTAGTTTTATTTTGTCTCTCCTCTTCCTCCCTCATCAACATCAACAAAAAATTTGTATGGCAAGATAAAACCCCCTCGCTCGTGTCACTCCTAGGGGATGTCACAGGTGAATGCTAGCCGCCTGCCGCCCCGACCTCTTCCTCCTTCTTTGCCCTCCTCGTCGTCACGTGAAAAAGCTGGTGAGCAGTGCCCGCTCGATGGACAATGGCGGCAGGGTCTCAATCATCACAAGGCATATTCACTTCTGCCTATGGTGGCGTGACTCGACATCGACTACGGGTTCCTGATGAGGGGATGTTGGGGCATGGTGGGTGGTGTTTCTCTCCTCTCTCAATTGAGAGTAGGGCGAAGTGACGCTTGCGCGATTAGATGTGGTGGCATGGTGTCCAGGGTGTGTGGATGCAACACCCCCGCGTACGAACTTGATGGGGCGACGAGGTTTGCCAAATCATGCAGATTTAACGAGGTGCACCGGGCATCAGCCGGTCTCGTGGAGAGATTGCACCTAGCGTGTCACTTCTCTCTCGCGCGCTGCTATCGGCGAATGTTATCGAGAGTGGATCTAGCTCGATTGTGGGCTGGAGTAGTCCACCTTTGGGCATGCACATCCCAGTTAACACATCTAGCACCAACAGTTGTTGGCCCCTATCATGGCTATGTGATGATGACATGTACCTAGGGTAGGGTCTTAGGCCTGACCTAGACTCCCTACCCAGGGACACTACCCTAGAGTCAAAAACATTCAAAGTCCAATGGAGGATACCGACTGAAACCACCTTGAAGTGCAATCCACTCGATAGAAAATTCCACTTGGATACCCCAATTCCACTCGACCATAATAAAGTCACTCGACCATATGAAGAATCACTCAGAGTACAGAAGATCTAAAGCCACCCTAGGATGGCAACGGCTAGGCGTTCACTCTGTAGTCATAAAAGATCATTAATAGCTGGCGTTACCAGTAACGCCTTTGTCTTAACTCACATTGAACCCTGTGTAACTGAGGGCTGCGAGGGTCCTGGCGCACTCTATATAAGCCACCACCTCCTCAAGCACAAGGGTTCGCACCCCCTGTAACTTCCACGCATAATCCAGTCGACAAGCCTCCGGGCACCGAGACGTAGGGTTGTTACCTCCTCTGAGAGGGGCCTGAACTCATAAACTTGCATGTACAACCTCACCATAGCTAGGACCTTGCCTCCTCCTACATACCCCCTACTCCTACTGTCAGACTCACTCCCACGACAGTTGGCGCCCACCTTGGGGCCAGCGTCTGAACGACTTCCGGTGAGGTTGAAAATTTCGTTCTCCATCAACATAGTTTCTGGTGGTGGTTTGGCTTTAGGGCGCGAGATCCATCTCGGCGCGCTCGTCTTCATCGCCGACGACTCCGCGTGGCTCCAAGAAGCTCCCCTTAACGTCGAGGCCCTCCCTGTCCGTGGGGTGGCGCACTTCCGTGCGAGTGCCTGCGGCGTCCTTCTTTGTTAGTCGTCGACCCAGTATCGGTCGGCTCCTGTTGCATCCGCCCGCCATTGCAAGCGGTCCGGCCGTTCACGGCTCCAATGTTGGGTGAATCACGCGGTGGCTCGCCAATCGACCACCCTTCAAGTCACGACAATCGAGCCCGATGAATCCCTTTACGATCTATTTGATCTACCGACTGATCACTTGGATTTGCTTTCCGAGTGCGAAAGCAAGATCCGGCGACAGAGGTCCTCATGGTCGACTCCCAGTGCAGTCCGTCCGGATTTTGTCGCAGCGGCGGTGGCCGGGGCGGTGGCGGGGGCCCGTCACAAGATCATGACGAGTACATCCCTGAAGCCCTCACTGTGGAGCAGAGGGAGGACCTGCATCGTCGCAACGTCCAGGCGCTCCAGATCCCCATTATTGGGGAGACCTCCGAGGCTCGGGCCTTGGAGGTTGCGCGCTTGGCCACCTTGGCTGAGCATACGCGTTTGGAAAATCTGCAGAAGGCACTCGACGAACGCGCTCGTCAGCGGATCCTTGAATCCAGTCGACGTGCACGATAGCTATTCCCAACTGAACCTCAGGTATACCATACTCCGATCCAAAATGTTGCAGTAGCAGCATGGATAGCAGAGCCAATTCAGCTCTCACGTTCAGAAGTTGGTGAACTCTGCTGTCTCCCAGTCGTGCAACAGAATTCATAGTAGGTCTATGGTTGCAGACACAGTTCAGTCGGCACACAGTCCGAGGTCGCCCCGGCAGCGTGAAGATCGTGGTCCCCGTCAGGATCAGTGCCTGGGGCAAGGCCACAGACAGTATGATCATTAGTTTCCCCGTGATGACCACCGTCGTGTGCCTATTCCCCTTCCAAGGGGCGGGTCGTACGCGCCCCGGCGGTATGACGACAGGCGCTCATATGGTGATGAGCGGAGAGCCCCAGTCAACCCAAGAGAGTCGGGGTTCGATGTGAGGTCACTCCTTGTGCAAGGTTTGGTCAACCGAGGTCGAGCAAATAGAGAAGGGCAAGACAGAGATTGTCCGATTGGAAGCAGAGCATTTGTTTCTGGGCCCGAGTGTTTCAATATGGCCATCCGATCGGCTGAGATCCCTCCCAACTTCAGGTTGGCTACGAGCGTGAGCAAGTTCACCAGAGAGTCAAAGCCGGACACTTGGCTGGAAGATTACCGAGTGGATGTGCAGATTGGTGGAGGTAATGATGATGTAGCCATGAAGCACCTTCCCCTGATGCTTGAGGGTTCGGCCAGAGCCTGGTTGAATCAGTTGGCCCCTAGAAGTATTTTCTGCTGGGATGACTTGGCCCAAGTGTTCATCAAAACATTTGAGGGCACCTGCAAGCGACCTGCTGGGCTGACTGAATTGCAGCACTGTGTTCAGAAGCCGAATGTAACTTTGAGAGACTTCATCCAGAGATGGACTACCCTTCATCATGTGGTAGAAAATGTGTCAGATCACCAGGCGGTTTGTGCCTTCAAAGAGGGCGACCGATACAGAGAGCTCATCCTGAAGTTTGGTTGTTCTGGATACATGACTCTAGCCCGAATGATGGAAATAGCCACTCGGTACGCTAATGGTGAAGAGGAAGACCGACTCCGCAGTGGCAAGGGAAAACCAGTCATCCGGGACTCTGGAGCTGGAATTTCCAGTCGGAAGCAAAAGCGTAAAGCTGAACCCATAGGTCCTGCTGAGGATGCAGTCCTGAATGCACAAGGGAAATATAAAGGAAAACTCAAACCACAGTGGAAACCCAAGAAGGTGAAGGATCAGTCAGGCCAGGATGTTCTGGATTTACCATGTTACATTCACACGAAGAAAGATGAAGAGGTTAACTTGATTCAATCCAAACATACCACTCGGTAGTATCGACTCTTGATTCAAAGCTTCCGAGAGGACCAGCCCAGTGAGAAGGAATCTGATAAGGAGGAGGAAAAAGAGGAAGATGGTGGTTACCTAAGGTCAATGCTACCTTGATGATTTTTGCTGATGTAGAGAGCAAAAGTCGAGTGAAAGTCATTAACACGGAAGTGAATATGGTTGCTCCGGCAACTACAATGTACTTGAGGTGGTCGAAGACTCCCATTACATTCGACCAGTCAGATCACCTAACGCATGTTGCCACTCCTGGGCGGCAAGCGTTGGTGGTCGACCTAGTCATTGGGGGCACCCGACTGACTAAAGTCCTTATGGATAGCGGCGGTGGATTGAACATTTTGTATGCTGAGAGCCTCTAAGGGATGGGCATTCCGATGTCCAAACTCAGTGAGAGTAACATGCAGTTCCATGGTGTCATTCCTGGAAAAAAGGCAAAGTCACTCGGTCAGATTGCTCTTGATGTGGTTTTCGGTGATTCCAAAAATTACCGCAAGGAAAAGTTGACGTTTGAGGTGGTGGATTTCCACTGTGCTTATCATGCCATTCTGGTCAGGCCCGCATATGCTCGTTTCATGGCCCGGCCATGTTACGTATATCTCAAGTTGAAGATGCCTGGTCCCAGAGGTGTGATCACAGTCACAGGAAATAGGCAGAGAGGAGAAGAGTTCCTTCAGAAAGGCTCAAAGATTGCTGATGAGCAGATGGCATCAGTGGAGATGCGGGAATACCAGAAAAATGCAGATCCAAGTGATTTGCTGCGGTCCAAGAAATCTGCTTCATAGTCCACATTTCAATCGGTCGGTGAGACCAAGCATGTTCATATCCACCCAGAAAACCCCACTGCAGCCCTGACTCACATCTCAACAACACTCGACAGCAAATAATAAACCACGCTCATCCAGTTCCTCTGTGAGAACTGGGACATCTTTGCATGGAAACCATCCGACATGCCGGGTGTACCAAGGGGCTGGCTGAGCACCATTTGCATGTTGACCCAAAAGCAAAACCAGTGAAAGAGCATCTCCAACGGTCTGCTGCGGAAAAGAGAAAGGCAATTGGCGAGGAAGTGGCTCGGCTCTTGGCAGTTGAGTTCATCCGTGAGATTTACTAGTTCAAGTGGCTCGCCAATGTCGCCATGGTCCCTAAGAAAGATGATTCACTTCGTATGTGTATCGACTTCAAGCATATCAATCGGGCCTGCCCGAAATATCATTTTCCTCTCCCCCACATCGATCAGATTGTCGACTCGACTGCGGGGTGTGAGCATTTGTCCTTTTTGGATGCATATTCCAGGTACCATCAGATCCAATTGTATGGACCCGATGATATAAAAACAGCCTTCATCACCCCATTCGGGTGTTTTTGCTATGTTACCACGCCTTTTGGTCTCAAGAATGCTGGTCCCATGTTCATGCGCATGATCCAGAAGTGCCTGCTCACTCAAATCAGTCGGAACATGGAAGCACACATGGACGATATCGTGGTCAAGGCATGCAAGATTTCTGACCTGCTGACTGGCCTTGCTGAAACATTTGCCAACCTAAGAAGATATGACATCAAGATTAACCCGTCCAAGTGCACATTCGGAGGCCAGGGAGGGAAGTTGCTCGGTTTTCTCGTTTCCGAACGAGGGATCAACGTGAACCCAGAAAAGATTGGAGCAATTCTCTGAATGAAACACGATGTGCGTGTGCATGATGTTCAGAAGCTTACAGGTTGTTTGGATGCATTGAGTCGGTTCATTTCTCGTCTCGGTGAAAAGGCATTGCCTCTTTACCGACTGATGAAAAAGTCGGATACATTCGAGTGGACTCCTAAAGCTGAAGTAGCGTTTGTAGAGCTCAAAGCCCCGCTTTCCACCCAGCCGATGCTTGCTATTCCAGTCAGCAAAGAGCCTATGTTATTATATATCGCGGCCACTGGACAAGTTGTCAGCACAGTGCTCACGGTCGAGCGAGGGGAGGAGGGCAAAGCTTATAAAATTCAACGCCCGGTGTATTACATTTCTTAAGTTCTGACTCCGTCCAAGCAAAGGTATCCGCATTACCTGAAGCTTGTCTATGGAATTTATCTGACCATGAAGAAAGTTGCACATTAATTCATAGACCACTCGGTTTCAGTCATCAGTGATGCTCCATTGACAGAGATTTTGAACAATCGAGATGCAACCGGTCGAGTGGCTAAGTGGGCGATTGAACTTCTTCCTCTCGATATCAAGTTCGAAGCAAAAAAAGGCAATTAAGTCTCAGGCAATTGCAGATTTCTTGGCCGAGTGGATTGAGCAACAACAACCGACTCAAGTTCACCCGGAACATTGGACCATGTTCTTTGATGGATCTAAGATGTCGAATGGTTTTGGCGCTGGGGTGGTCATAGTATCCCCAAGAGGCGATAAGCTCAGTTACATTCTCCAGATTCACTTTGATTCCTCCAATAATGAAGCTGAGTACAAAGCACTTTTATATGGGTTGCGTATGGCCATCTCACTCGGCATCCATCGCGTGATGGTTTACGGCGACTCAGATTTGGTGGTAAATTAAGTGATGAGGGAGTGGGATATAAAGAGCCCTGCCATGACTGGATACTAGAATGCAGTGAGAAAATTAGAAAAGAAGTTTGAAGGGTTGGAGCTCCACCACATACCTGACTCAAGAATCAAGCAGCTAATGATCTGGCGAAAATAGGTTCCACTCGGAAGCCTATTCCCAGTAATGTGTTCTTGGAGCATCTCCAGGTCCCTTTATAGAGGGCCACAACTGATAAGATCAACCAATCCGACTGATGTTGAAGTCCCAGCGGTTGTCGACCTAGTCATGGAAGTTTTGGTAATCATCCCCGACTGGACAGTGCCATACATTGCATACCTGCTCAGGCAAGAGCTTCCAAAAGATGAGGATGAGGCTCGTCAGATCGTTCACAGATCCAAAGCCTTCACATTTATAGGTGGACAACTTTTCAGAGAAAGCGTAACTGGTGTTGCTTAGCGGTGTATCTCTCTAGAAGAAGGTCGACTGATCTTAAACGAGATCCACTCGGGGACCTGTGGTCACCATGCGTCCTCCCGGACCATCATGGCCAAAGCATACCGAGTAGGATTCTACTACCCGCGGGCAAACAAAATGGCTAAAAAGATAGTTGAGAAGTGTGAAGTTTGTCAGTTTTACTCGAACATGTCACACGCTTGCATCGGCCTTGAAGACCATCCCACTCGTCTAGCCATTTGTTGTTTGGGGACTCGGCATGGTTGGGCCTTGAGTACTGGCAGAAGCGGCTTCACCCATTTATTTGTGGCAGCCGACAAGTTCACTAAGTGGATTGAAGCCAAACCCATCAAGAACCTCGACTCAAGCACAACCATCACGTTCATTAGAGAGATAATATTCAGATATGGAGTTCCGCACAACATCATCACAGACAATGTCTCAAACTTTGATTCTGATGAATTCAGAGCTTTTTGTGCTTCCCAAGGCACTCGGTCGACTATGCATCCGTTGCACACCCGCAGTCGAATGGACAAGACGAAAGAGCAAATGGTTTGATCCTCCAAGGGATGAAGCCCCGATTGATGTGCGGCCTCAAGCATGCAGCAAGCGCTTGGGTGACTGAGTTGCCTTCCGTTCTGTGGGGATTGAGGACAACTCCCGATCGGTCGACTGATCAAACTCCCTTCTTCATGGTATATGGAGTTGAAGCCGTACTTCCAAGTGACTTGCTCCACAACGCGTCCCGAGTGGAACTCTTCTCAGAAGTTGAAGCAGAACAGGCACGTCAAGACGCTGTTGATCTTCTGGAGGAAGAGAGAGAGAGAGAGATGGCCTTGATCCGGTCGACCATCTATCACCAAGATCTTCGTGGATTCCACGCCCGAAACATTAAAGTCTGTGCATTTCAGGAGGGAGACCTTGTGCTCCGAGTGGATCAGCAACTCGCCTAGCAATCCTCCCACTCGGGGGCTTAGCTGCGATCTCGTACTCACCTAAGTTTCAAAACAAACTCCGGGTGAAGAGCAATCCTCTCACTCGGGGGCTTAGCTGCCATTCCGTACTCGCCTAAGTTTCAAAACATACTCCGAGTGAAGAGCAATCCTCCCACTCGGGGGCTTAGCTGCGATCCCGTACTCGCCTAAGTTTCAAAGCATACTCCGGGTGAAGAGCAATCCTCTCACTTGGGGGCTTAGCTGTGATCCAGTACTCGTCTAAGTTTCAAAACATACTCCCAGTGAAGAGCAATCCTCCCACTCGGGGGCTTAGCTGCGATCCCATACTCGCTTAAGTTTCAAAACATACTCCGGGTGAAGAGCAATTCTCTCACTCGGGGGCTTAGCTGCAATCCCGTACTCGCCTAAGTTTCAAAACATACTCTGGGTGAAGAGCAATCCTCTCACTCGGAGGCTTAGCTACGATCTCATACTTGCCTAAGTTTCAAAACATACTCCGAGTGAAGAGCAATCCTCTCACTCGGGGGCTTAGCGGCGATTCTGTACTCGCCTAAGTTTCAAAACATCCTCCGAGTGAAGAGCAATCCTCTCACTCGGGGGCTTAGCCGTGATCTCGTACTCGCCTAAGTTTCAAAACATACTCCGAGTGAAGAGCAATCCTCTCACTCAGGGGCTTAGCTGCAATCCCGTACGCGCCTAAGTTTCAAAACATCCTCCGAGTGAAGAGCAATCCTCTCACTCGGGGGCTTAGCTTCGATCCTGTACTCGCCTAAGTTTCAAAAAACACAACTAGGTGCACCTTGAGCCGCACCACAAGTACAACGTATGGACGCATTTTGAGATGCGCCATGATACGTCTCCAAGGTATCTATAATTTCTGATTGTTCCATGCTATCATATTATTTGTTTTGGATGTTTACTGGGCATTTATATGCTATTTTATATTATTTTGGGACTAACCTATTAACCAAGGGCCCAGTGCCAGTTTCTGTTTTTCTGCCTATTTCAGAGTTTCGCTGAAACGAAATACCAAACGGAGTCCAAACGGAATGAAACCTTCGTGATGATCTTTCTTGGACCGAAAGCAATCCAGAAGACTTGGAGATGAAGTCGGAGACGCAACGAGGAAGCCACGAGGCAGGAGGGCGCGCCTAGGGGGGTAGGGCATGCTCCCCACCCTCATGGGCCCCTCGTGGCTCCCCTGACCTAGTTCCTTCGCCTATATATACTCGTATACCCTAAAAACATCAGTGGGAGCCACAAAACCACTTTTCCACCGCCGCAACCTTCTGTACCCATGAGAACCCATCTAGGGGCCTTTTCTGGTGTCCTGCCGGAGGGGATACGATCACATAGGGCTTCTACATTAACACCATTACCTCTCTGATGAAGCATGATTAGTTTACCACAGACCTTCGGGTCCATAGTTATTAGCTATTTGGCTTCTTCTCTCTTGTTGATTCTCAATACCATGTTCTCCTCGATGTTCTTGGAGATCTATTCAATGTAATATTCTTTTGCGGTGTGTTTGCCGAGATCCGATGAATTGTGGATTTATGATCAAGATTATCTATGAATATTATTTGGTTCTTCTTTGAATTCTTATATGCATGATTTGATATCTTTGCAAGTCTCTTCGAATTATCGGTTTAGTTTGGCCTACTAGATTGATCTTTCTTGCAATGAGAGATGTGCTTAGCTTTGGGTTCAATCTTGCGGTGTCCTTTCCCAGTGAAAGTAGGGCAGCAAGGCACGTATTATATTGTTGCCATCGAGGATAACAAGATGGGGTTTTCCTCATATTGCTTGAGTTAATTCCTCTACATCATGTCATCTTGCTTAATGTGTTACTCCGGTCTTTATGAACTTAATACTCTAGATGCATGCTGGATAGCGGTCGATGTGTGGAGTAATAGTAGTAGATGCAGTCAGGAGTCGACCTACTTGACACGGACGTGATGCCTATTGATGTCTACTACACAACCTTCTTCTTGTAGACGTTGTTGGGCCTGCAAGTGCACAGGTTTGTAGGACAGTAGAAAATTTCCCTCAAGTGGATGACCTAAGGTTTATCAATCTGTAGGAGGCGTAGGATGAAGATGGTCTCTCTCAAGCAACCCTGCAACCAAATAACAAAGAGTCTCTTGTGTCCCCAACACACCCAATACAATGGTAAATTGTATAGGTGCACTAGTTCGGCGAAGAGATGGTGATACAAGTGCAATATGGATGGTAGATAAAGGTATTTGTAATCTGAAATTATAAAAACAGCAAGGTAACTAATGGTAAAAGTGAGCGTAAACGGTATTTCAATGATAGGAAACAAGGCCTAAGGTTCATACTTTCACTAGTGCAAGTTCTCTCAACAATAATAACATAGATAGATCATATAACAATCCCTCAACATGCAAAAAAGAGTCACTCCAAAGCCACTAACAGCGGAGAACAAACAAAGAGATTATGGTAGGGTACGAAACCACCTCAAAGTTATTCTTTCAGATCAATCTATTCAAGAGTTCATACTAGAATAACACCTTAAGACATAAATCAACCAAAACCCTAATGTCACCTAGATACTCCATTATCACCTCAAGTATCCGTGGGCATGATTATACGATATGCATCACACAATCTCAGATTCATCTATTCAACCAACACAAAGTACTTCAAAGAGTGCCCCAAAGTTTCTACCGGAGAGTCAAGAACGTGTGCCAACCCCTATGCATATGTTCATGGACGGAACCCGCAAGATGGTCACCAAAACATACATCAAGTGGCACATGATATCCCATTGTCACTACAAATAAGCACGGCAAGACATACATTAAGTGTTCTCATAAAAGACTCAATCCGATAAGATAAATTCAAAGGGAAAACTCAATTCATCACAAGAGAGTAGAGGGGGAGAAACATCATAAGATCCAACTATAATAGCAAAGCTCGGGATACATCAAGATCGTGCCATAGAGGGAACACGAGAGAGAACACGAGAGAGAGAGATCAAACACATAGCTACTGGTACATACCCTCAGCCTCGAGGGTGAACTACTCTCTCCTCGTCATGGATAGCGCCAGGATGATGAAGATGGCCACCGGTGAAGGATCCCCCCTCCGGCAGGGTGCCGGGAAGGGATCCCGAGAGGTTTTTGGTGGCTACAGAGGCTTGCGGCGGCGGAACTCCCGATCTATCTTGATATTCGATGTTTTTAGGGTACGTAGGCTTATATAGGCGAAAGAAGTCGGTCGGGAGGTGCTCGAGTGGCCCACGAGACAGGGGGCGCGCCGAGTAGGGGGGGTGTGCCCTCCTATCTCTTGGCCTCCTCGAGGGTCTTCTGACGTGAACTCCAAGTCTCCTCGGTGATATTCTTCCAAAAAATCACGTTGCCGAAGGTTTCATTCCGTTTGGACTCCGTTTGATATTCCTTTTCTTCGAAATACTGAAACAGGCAATAAAACAGCAATATGGCTTGGGCCTCCGGTTAATAGGTTAGTCCCAAAAGTAATATAAAAGTGTATAATAAAGCCCATAATCATTCAAAACAGGTAATATAATAGCATGGAACAATCAAAAATTATAGATACGTTGGAGACGTATCACCTATGTTCATGATCATTGCCTTAGATATCGTCATAACTATGCACTTTTCTGTCAATTGCTCGGCAGTAATTTGTTCACCCACCGTAAAATTTGCTATGTTGAGAGAAGCCACTAGTGAAACCTATGGCCCCTGGTTCTCTTTTCCATATTATTAAATCTTGTTTACATCTTGCTAGTTTCCGATCTACTATTTTGCAATCTTTACTTTCTAATCTATAAACCAAAAATACCAAAAATATTTACTTTACCGTTTATCTATCTCTATAAGATCTCACTTTTGCATGTGATTGTGAAGGGATTGACAACCACTTTATCGCGTTGGGTGCAAGTTGTTGATTGTTTGTGCGGGTATTGGGTGACTTGTGCGTTGTCTCCTACTGGATTGATACCTTGGTTCTCAAAACTGAGGGAAATACTTATGCTACTTTGCTGCATCACCCTTTCCTCTTCAAGGGAAAACCAGCGCAAGCTCAAGAGGTAGCACGCCACAAGTACAACGTCTGGATGCACTCTGAGATGCACCACAAGTACAATGTTTGGATGTACTCCAAGATGCGCCACAAGTACAATATCGACCCCGGGTGAAGAGCATCCCTCTCACTCAGAGACTCAGTTGCAATTCCAGATTTGCTTAAACCAAGAAAATCCAAGAACATTGGAGACAAAGAAATTGCATTTAGATAAAACAACCAAGTTCAGATAAATCCAGTAGAGTTTAGCACCACAAGCAAAAGTATTTGAGCATCAGGCTCGCAGGAGTTTGAACGATTACAAAATCACTCGGCACTCTGAGGCAAATAATGTCAAGTTATCAAGTTTTTCACCCGGTGGGAGGACTTGTTGGCTCGACAAAGGCGTCCATGTCAATACCGTCTGCGATGCGAGTGGCCGCGTCGATGAAGGTCTCCATGAAAGATTGAAATTGATGTTTCTTGGTTTTAGCCACCTGAAGAGCCTTCAACTTCTCTTCCTTGACGTCCTTACAATGAATGCGGACGAGTGATAGAGCCACATCAGCACCGCAGCATCCAGCGGACCTCTTCCATGCCTGCACTCGGTCAGGGATGTTGTTGAGTCGAGTCATTAGTGACTCGAGGTCATTCAGAAGCACATCCTCTGGCCAGAGCTCCTTGTCAACCCGAGACATTGCAACTTTCAGTCGGGCGACATAGTCCAACACGCTGGCAAGATGAGATTCCAGTTGCAGCACATTCATAGCAGCTTCATCCTTGATGGGGGAATTGATGGGGTCTAGTCTTGTCTCGATCCGCCCTGTTTCCTCCTCAAAATTCTGATAGAACTTTGCGTGCCCGGAAAGGTTATGAATCGGTAGCAACGGGGCGGAAAAGTTTTTGCAGTCAGTCGGATAAAAGGGAGTGCCTTCAAGCATAAGGAACATCTTCTTGGCAAGATCACCCAGATAAGTTTCCAGCTCGTCCCTCTTCTGAGTCAAAGCCACCTTTTCCTCCTTTAGTTGCACGGCCTCTTTCTTTGCCTCATCAACAGCGGTTTTCAGCTTGGCATTCTCATCTTCCAACTTCCCGACCGAAGCCAGCTTCCGGTCGGCAAGTTCAGTCTGCTCATGCGTCATCCTATGCTCCGCAGCAAGATCAAGGTCCTTTTGCTCCAGAGCCTGCTTCATTTTTTCTAAGGAAATAACATTCCTTAGACGAGCTTGGAGTTGATGATTTTCATTATGCACATCTGTTCGAGTGGAGTCGCTCGGTTCAAAAGATGGAAAGGAAAAAGTAACAATGCATGCAGTTGACGAGCCGTTACCTCCCATGATTGCTACTTCATCTTGAGCCTTCTTCATGTTCTCCTTGGCTAGATCCAGGTCGAGCTTGAGTTGGATTTTCTCATGTTCCAAAGTAGCATATTGAGTCCCAAGCTCACAAGATTTCTGCAAATAACAACAAGACAAGTCAATCGACAGTCACTGCTGAATGGAAAAGTGCAAGAGTAAATTATATAGCAAAAGAGTTCTAAGACTACTGCCGAATCAAACATCCAACAACAGTCTCAGGGACTACACCCAGTGGGTGCACTTAGCATGCCCCCACTGGTTACATTTCCCACTTAGCATGGTCAGCCCAACTCGAGTGGAAGGAACTAAAAAAACAAAAAAAACATCATCATTGGTTCTCAGACCACCTCCGACTGCCTGAAGTCGACATCAGTCTCGAGGACTACACCCAGTGGGTGCACTTAGCGTGCCCCCACTGGTTCAGTTCCCACTCGACATGACCCGTCTAGGTCGAGTGGAAGTACTAGAAGAAGACATTTCGAAAAGACCCCCGTCGAATCAAAAATTCGACGGTGGTCTCGGGGACTACACCTAGTGGGTGCACTTAGTGTGCCCCCACTGGACGAAGACCTCACTTGATCACAACCTGGTCGACTCAAGTGAGAAGTAAAAGAGAAACACCCACTGGGTGAACAAGATGCAAGGTGCAAACTCATGATAGATGTATGGACATCTTACAAATAATAAAGCAGCAGTTTGCAGGGAGGATATCCCAACAGAACAAGGGTCAAGATAGAAAAACCAACTGGAAATCAACTTACAATCCCACTTACTCGAACATTTGACTTGAAGAGTAGAGCTGGCGTCATAGGCGGCCTTGCTGGTGTCATACACCACCTTTAGTCGGTCCATCATCACACCTGCCTTAATCATGGCTTCCTTGGAAGCTCCTACTTGGTCCTCTGGGACGGGATGCGTAGCAAACATAAGAGATGATGGAACATGTGATGGGGCCGGCGGAGTAGAAGCCAGAACTTGCGCATTCGGTTCTGGAGCCTAAGCAGTCGACGCTGAAGGTTGGTCAGTCGACAAAGGATTGGCAAAAGAGACTGAAGCCCGTACTGGATTGTTGAGTTGTTGGACCACAGGTTTAGATGCCGAGCGAGGCATTTTGGCTCCGGGCACCCTCTTGCTCAAAGTTCTGCCTCTCCTCCCAGCACTCTTCGGAGGCACATCCTCATCATCATCATCAGGGAGCTGGATAATATTCATTGGTGCTGCAAGCATTCGACAGTGAAATTTCAGTCGACCCAAAAGTTCATTGATAGATCATAGGCGCAGCTATAGAAACATGCCTGCACGAGAGGTGGCCGCGTCCGCGTTTCCGCATCACCACGCTCCTCATTGATGTCCATGGATGTCGCAGAAGTAGCAGCACTGAAAGTTCCAGAGTTCCCCCGGTCAAGCAAGCAAACGAGTTTACAATAACACAAAGAACATAAGAAAGAAATTCTTACGCTGAAGTCACGGGCACAGCCACCTTGATCTTAGGCAGGGCCTTCCGAGGTTTGGGTGGGACAACTTTGGCCTGCTTCGCGGCCTTCTCTGATGGCTTGGGAGTCGACGTCCGAGTGCGCTTTGGAATCTTTGCACTCAACACAACACCTTTGCCACGTCCCCCTGCAGGATCTTGCAACTATTTGGAACGACGTTCTGAGCGGGAGGGTGAGTCGACTTCTTCACTCCTGCTGCTCGAGTCCTCGCTCTCATCTTCACTATCCTCTACATACTGATTCTCGCTGCCCTCACTGTCACTATCAATTCCTTCTTGGTATTGCTCTCTGTTTGTCATCGAGTACAACTTGGAGAAAACATGCAAGACACAAGTTATAGATGTGAGTCAGATCCAAGGACAATCGCAAAATAAAGGAAAGAACACTCGGACAGTTGAGCCTGACCATGTTGGGGAACGTAGTAATTGAAAAAAAATCCTATGATCACGCAAGATCTATCTAGAAGATGCATAGCAACGAGACGGGAGAGTGTGTCCACGTACCCTCGTAGACCGAAAGCGGAAGAATTTAGTAACGCGGTTGATGTAGTCGAACGTCTTCGCGATCCAACCAATCCAAGTATCAAACGTACGGCACCTCCGCGTTCAGCGCACTTTCAGATCGATGACGTCCCTCGTGCTCTTGATCCAGTTGAGGACGAGGGTGAGTTTCGTCAGCACGACGGCGTGGCAATAGTGATGATGAAGTTACCGGCGCAGGGCTTCGCCTAAGCACTACGATGATATGAACGAGGTGTGTAAACTGTGGAGGGGGCACGCGCACGGCTAAGAGAAATCTTAATGTCCTTTGGGGTGCCCCCAACCCCCGTATATAAAGGAAGAGAGGGGGAGGCCGGTCGGCCCTTGCAGGGCGCGCCAGGAGAAGGGAGTCCTACTAGGACTCCAAGTGCTAGTAGGATTCCACCTGATGGAAGAGGGGGAGGAAGGGGGAGGGAGAGGGAGAGGGAAAGGGGGGCCGCGCCCCCTCCCCTAGTCCTATTCGGACTCCCCATGGGGGGGGCGCCTCCCCTATGTGGGTGAAGGAAATATGCCCTAGAGGCAATAATAAAGTTATTATTTATTTCCTTACTTCATGATAAATGCTTATTATTCATGCTAGAATTGTATTAACCGGAAACTTAGAACATGTGTGAATACATAGACAAAACGTATGGTCCCTAGTATGCCTCTACTTGATTAGTCGTTAATCAAAGATGGTTATGTTTCCTAACCATAGACATGTGTTGTCATTTGATGAACGGGATCACATCATTAGAGAATGATGTGATGGACATGACCCATCCGTTAGCTTAGCATTATGATCATTACAGTTTCATTGCTACTGCTTTCTTCATGACTTATACATGTTCCTCGGACTATGAGATTATGCAACTCCGGAATACCGGAGGAACACCTTGTGTGCTATCAAACATCACAACATAAAATGGGTGATTATAAATATGCTCTACAGGTGTCTCCGAAGGTGTTTGTTGGGTTGGCATAGATCGAGATTAGGATTTGTCACTCTGTGTTTCAAAGAGGTATCTCTGGGCCCTCTTGGTAATGCTCATCACTATAAGCCTTGCAAGCAATGTGACTAATTAGTTAGTGGCGAGATGAAGTATTACGGAACAAGTAAAGAGACTTGCCGGTAACGAGATTTAACTAGGTATGATGATACGGACGATCGAATCTTGGGCAAGTAACATACCGATGACAAAGGGAACAACGTATGTTGTTATGTGGTTTGACTGATAAAGATCTTCGTAGAATATGTCGGAGCCAATATGAGCATCCAGGTTCCGCTATTGTTTATTGATCGGAGATGAGTCTCGATCATGTCTACATAGTTCTCGAACTTGTAGGGTCCGCACGCTTAACGTTCGATGGCGATATGTATTACGAGTTATGTGTTTTTGATGACTGAAGTTTGTTCGGAGTCCCGGATGAGATCACGGACGTGACGAGGAGGCTCGAAATGGTCGATACATAAAGATTGATATATTGGACGGTCATACATCTCTGTCGTATCTACTTTTCCAAACACTTTTGCCCTTGTTTCGGACTCTAACTTGTATGATTTGAATGGAACTAACCCGGACTAACGTTGTTTTCAGCAGAATTGCCATGGTGTTGTTTTATGTGCAGAAAATAAAAGTTCTCGGAACGACCTAAAACTCCACGGAATATCTTAGGATAATTAATAAAAAATCCTCACCAAAGATGAATACCAGGGGGCCCACACCTTGTCCACGAGGGTGGGGGGCGCCCCCCTGGGCGCGCCCCCTACCTCGTGGGCCCCCTGGTGGCCCTCCGACGCCAACTCCAACTCCATATATTGGCTTTCGGGGAGAAAAAATTAGAGAGAAGAAATCATCGCGTTTTATGATACGGAGCGGACGCCAAGCCCTAATCTCTCTCGGGAGGGCTGATCTGGAGTCCGTTCGGGGCTCCGGAGAGGGGGATTCGTCGCCGTCGTCATCATCAACCATCCTCCATCACCAATTTCATGATGCTCACCGTCGTGCGTGAGTAATTCCATCGTAGGCTTGCTGGACGGTGATGGGTTGGATGAGATTTATCATGTAATCGAGTTAGTTTTGTTAGGGTTTGATCCCTAGTATCCACTATGTTCTGAGATTGATGTTGCTATGACTTTGCTATGCTTAATGCTTGTCACTAGGGCCCGAGTGCCATGATTTCAGATCTGAACCTATTATGTTTTCATGAATATATGTGAGTTCTTGATCCTATCTTGCAAGTCTATAGTCACCTACTATGTGTTATGATCCGGCAACCCCGAAGTGACAATAATCGGAACCACTCCCGGTGATGACCATAGTTTGAGGAGTTCATGTATTCACTATGTGCTAATGCTTTGTTCCGGTTCTCTATTAAAAGGAGGCCTTAATATCCCTTAGTTTCCAATAGGACCCCGCTGCCACGGGAGGGTAGGACAAAAGATGTCATGCAAGTTCTTTTCCATAAGCACGTATGACTATATTCGGAATACATGCCTACATTACATTGATGAACTGGAGCTAGTTCTGTGTCACCCTATGTTATGACTGTTACATGATGAACCACATCCGGCATAATTATCCATCATTGATCCGGTGCCTACGAGTTTTCCATATACTGGTTCTCGCTTATTTACTTTTCCGTTGCTACTGTTACAATCACTACAAAATACCAAAAACATTACTTTTGTTGTCTTTACTTTTGTTACCGTTACCACCACTATCATATTACTTTGCTACTAAACACTTTGCTGCAGATACTAAGTTTCCAGGTGTGGTTGAATTGACAACTCAGCTGCTAATACTTGAGAATATTCTTTGGCTCCCCTTGTGTCGAATCAATAAATTTGGGTTGAATACTCTACCCTCGAAAACTGTTGCGATCCCCTATACTTGTGGGTTATCAAGACCTTTTTCTGGCGCCGTTGCCGGGGAGCATAGCTCTATTCTTTGAGTCACTTGGGATTTATATCTGCTGGACACTATGAAGAACTTGAAAGACGCTAAGACCAAGATTTTGCCCTCAACTACGAGGGGAGGTAAGGAACTGCCATCTAGCCTTGCACTAGATTCTCCTTCTGTTATAAGTAAGCTTGCGACACCTAAACCTGCTACTGCTATGAATTCTGATATGTCGCATGTTATTGATGATGCCACTTCTGCTATGCATGATACTTATGATGAAACCACTTCTATGCTTGATACTACTGTGCCCCTTGGTGAATTTCTTGATGAGCAAATTGCTAGGTCTAGAGAAAGAGAAATTATTACACCTGAATACAATGATGAGAGTGATGATGAAAATATGCCTCCTATTCCTGAAGGTTATCTTTTTGATGCAGAATCTTCTGCAGCTATTTTTGCTTGCCAGGATAGATATGAACTTAAGAGGTTGCTAGTTAAATGGAGTAAAGAATCTTTTAGAGATAGAATGAGACCCGACCCTGCTTTTGCTACTTCACCTATTTGTGTTCCCGATAAGGATTATTATGATTTTTCTGTTGATCCAGATATAATTACTTTGGTTGAATCTGATCCTTTCTATGGCTATGAATCTGAAACTGTTGTGGCACATCTTACTAAGTTGAATGATATAGCTGCCCTGTTTACTAATAATGAGAGATCGTGCTACCTTTATTTACTCAAAATATTTCCGTTCTCATTAAAGGGTGATGCTAAGATATGGTTTAATTCTCTTGATCCTGGTTGTGTGCAAAGTCCCCAGGATATGATTTATTACTTCTCTGCTAAATATTTCCCTGCTCATAAGAAACAAGCTGCCTTGAGGGAAATATATAACTTTGTGCAAATTGAAGAAGAGAGTCTCCCACAAGCTTGGGGGAGGCTTCTCAAGTTACTTAATACTTTGCCTGATCATCCTCTTAAGAAACCTGAAATACTTGATATCTTTTATAATGGACTAACCGATGCTTCCAGAGATTACCTGGATAGTTGTGCTGCTTCTCTTTTCAGGGAAAGAACACCAGATGAAGCGGCAATTCTATTGAACAATATGTTGACAAATGAAAATAATTGGGCACCTCCTGAGCCACCTCCTGAGCCAATTTCTGAGCCAATTATTGAGCCTATTCCTAAACCAACTCCGAAGAAGAGGGGCGTTCTATTTCTCAGTCCTGAAGATATGCAAGAGGCAAAGACATCTATGCAAGAGGCAAAGACATCTAAGAATTTACCTCCTATTGAAGAAATACACGGTCTTAATTTACCGCCTGTTGAAGAAGTATATGATCTCAATTACTTATTTACTGAAGAACCTCCCGATATCCCGACGCAGGTAGTAAAGGTAAATTCTCTCTATAGATACGATAAAGCTGAAGTCCCTCCTACTAAAATTGCTAGTCAGTGCTTGGATGAGTTTGATAACTTTATGTTTATGCAAGATGACTTTAATGCTTATTTTGGTAGACAATTAAAACAAGATGCTTATATGATTAAACGCTTGGGTGATTATATGGCTGATATTAGAGGTGAACTTAAACTTGTTAGCAAACATGCTTCTATGGTTACCACTCAAGTAGAACAAGTACTTAAAGCTCAGAAAGAAGTGCTTGATGAAATGAATAGTAAGAAAAATGATTATGTTGTTAGAGTGGCTACTAGAACTGGTAGAATGACCTAGGAACCTTTGTATCCTGAAGGCCACCCTAAGAGAATCGAGCAAGATTCTCAGAGAAATGATATTGATGTACCTAGTTCTTCTAAAAGGAAGAAAAAGAAAAATGATAGGACTTTGCAAACTTCTAGTGAACCTATTGCTGAGCCACCTGAGAATCCAAATGATGTTTCTATTTCTGATGCTGAAACACAATCAGGTGATGAACATGAACCTAGTGAGAATGTTAATGATGATGTTCATGATAATGCTCAACCTAGTAATGACAATGATGTAGAAGTTGAACCTGTTGTTGATCTTGATAACCCACAATCAAGGAATCAACGCTATGATAAAAGAGACTTCGTTGCTAGGAAACATGGTAAAGAAAGGGAACCCTGGGTTCAGAAACCCATGCCTTTTCCTCCGAAACCATCCAAGAAAAAGGATGATGAGGATTTTGAGCGCTTTGCTGAAATGATTAGACCTATCTTTTTGCGTATGCGATTAACTGATGTGCTCAAAACAAATCCTTATTCTAAGTATATGAAGGATATTATTACTAATAAAAGAAAGATACTTGAAGCTGAAATTTCCACCATGCTTGCTAATTATACTTTTAAGGGTGGAATACCAAAGAAACTTGGAGATCCCGGAATACCTACTATACCATGCTCCATTAAGAGAAATTATGTTAAAACTGCTTTATGTGATCTTGGAGCCGGTGTTAGTGTTATGCCTCTCTCTTTATATCGTAGACTTGACTTGAATAAGTTGACACCTACTGAAATATCTTTGCAAATGGCTGATAAATCAACTGCTATACCTGTCGGTATTTGTGAGGATGTGCCTGTTGTGGTTGCAAACGTTACTATTTTAACGGACTTTGTTATTCTTGATATTCCCGAGGATGATAGTATGTCTATTATTCTTGGAAGACCTTTCCTTAATACTGCAGGGGCTGTTATTGATTGCAACAAAGGCAATGTCACTTTTCATGTTAATGGCAATGAGCACACGGTACACTTTCCGAGGAAACAACCTCAAGTTTATAGTATCAACTCTATTGGAAAAATTCCATCGATTATATTTGGAGGTTTTGAATTTCCTCTCCCTACTATCAAGAAAAAGTATGATATTCTTATTGTTGGGGATTTTCATATCCCCGTTGAGGTAACTTAGTGCTATTCGAAATTTCTCCGGTTCCATGTTAATCGGAATGAGCTCGTTAACAAGACTTGATCAACCTTGTTAGTGGATTCATTTTGATGATCATGAGATGGATGAAACTAGAAGCACAACCTTCTGTACCCTCTTTATATTTTCTGTTATTTAGTAGAAATAAAGTAAAATAGTATTTTTCTGTCTGTCTCCTGACTTATCCGTGCAATATAAAAATATCCCGAAAATAAAAGTCCTCAGAATGCCATGCCAATTTAATATGATTTTTTCGGGAATATTTAAGAATTTACTGTGCAAAAATCACCGCGGGGGGAGCTGCCACCTGGTCACGAGGGTGGAGGGCGCGCCCTACCCCCCTGGGCGCGCCCCCTGCCTCGTGGGCCCATGGTGGCCCTCCTCCACTTATCCCTGCACCCATCTTCTTCCTCTGTCTCACACAAACACGAAAAACCAACTCAAGCACGAGTTCCAGCCCCCGTTGCTGTGATTTTCGATCTCCTTGCTCAAAGCACCTCTCGCAAAACTGCTTGGGGAGATTGTTCCTTGGTATGTGACTCCTCCATTGGTCCAATTAGTTTTTGTTCTAGTGCTTTATTCATTGCAAATTTGTGCTGCATAGGTGACCATGTTCTTGAGCTTGCATGTCAAATTTATATGGTTCCAAGTAGTTCCAATGCTTTATATAGGCTCTAGGCACTTGTAGGAGTTGTTACTATCAATTTCATTGAAGTTGGTTCACTTTTATTTGAAGTTACTAAAAATTTCAGATTGTTTCAGAAAATAATGAAGAGACTTTTGAGGGGCTCGTCGAGCCGAAGCTCGAAGGAAAAACAAAAGGAAGAAGAGTAGAAGCCCAAATTTAATTTGCCTCGCACGGCGGAGGTCCAGCCGTGTGAATGGCCTTCCGATGACTTCTTAAGGAGAGCCGGGATTTACGAATATTTCTATTTATTAATTGAGAATGTTGGCCTCACCGACTTCCTCCGCGACCAACGTCATCAGTATCTCTTACTCACAAATACTTTTGTGCAAAATTTCTACTTCTTCCCTAAGAATTCACCTCCATCGGTAGAATTTCATTTATATGACGTTGTTAAGAGGATGCCATTAGCTGAATTTTGCGAGGTTTGCAAAATACCTTTTGAGGGCACATTGGATGAACCACACCGTAACAAAGTAGAAGCTTTTATTAACACTATCACGGTGGGGAAACCAGGAAGGTTTTTGATGCAAGAATCACTAGCATACATTTTCCTGTTTTACGCTACTTCACCTTATTTGCTAGTCGTTGCTTGATAGGGCGCAGAAACTGTGGAAACCTTAGTATTCCTGATGTTATCATTTTGTTCCATGGTTTATACCGGAATAACTCTGTTAGTATGGGTGGAATTGTTGCTAGACGGTTAAGTATGAACCGTACTAAAGGCCCCATCTTTGGAGGCATTTATGCCTCACGCCTAGCTGAACATTTTGAAATACCTATTAGGCATCAGGAGGAAGAGGAAAAATCGCTACCCCGTGCTTATTTAGATTATAGGAGTATGATAGCACATGACTTTCTTGTTAAAAGTCGCGAAGGGGAGCTCAAATATAAATTGTACTTTGATAAACATCACTCTGAGACTATTACTTTGCCTGCTCCCTCTTTGTTTAACTTGTCTGCAGGTCCTCACATCGTTCCGTGGGCGGCCATTCAAGCCTATCGAAATCCTGCACCCGCCCCGGAACCGGAGCCACAAGATGAGCCTCCACGACTATCTGTTTATTCTTGGGATCCAGAGGAGGTTGCCAGCCAGTGGCAACCGGAGCCTTCTTCATCACAGTATGACCCCAACTTCACCTACGGTTATCCGCCAGGCCATCCCTGGCAATAGACCAACTTAGGCCAAAAGCCTAAGCTTGGGGGAGTACGTATTTCCCACCGACATTACATTTATGTTCACACACACTCATTGCTAGATGTCTGAGTTCATACTCTTTCACTGTAATATCCATGCTAGTTTATTTTCTTTTTCCTGCTTTCTGCTTGTGTGTTTGATAAACCTTAAGAAAAAACAAAAAAATTAGTAGTAGTTTATTTCTTTGCTGTAGGATTAAAAAGGAAAACCCAAAAATATTTCTCGTTCTTCTTTTGCTTGTTGGGAGCTTTCCCGTGTAAATAGTTTTTATTTCTTTTCCTTTCTTTGGGGGTCGAGAAGACCATATTGAAAATGCTTAGTGGCTCTTATATGCATGATTGTTTATTTAACTTAGAGCCCATATTACTTGTCTTCTCTCTTGAGTTGAATGCTTGCAGATTCCAGCTTAGTCCAATGCACGTGCACTCTTATTATTATACACATCGTTCGGTCGTGCGAGTGAAAGGCAATAATGATGATATATGATGGACTTATTGGGATGAGAAAAGCTGGTATGAACTCGACCTCTCTTGTTTTTGTAAACATGATGATTCATCGTTCCTGAGTTAGCTATTATGAAGTAAGCATATTTGCAATGACATTTAGAGATTATAGTTGCTTGTGCCATGCTTGATTAGCTATGAGTTATAATGGTTTACCTTGCGTGCCAACATGCTATTAGAATGATTATGATGTGGTATGATGGGATGGTATCCTCCTTTAAATGAATTGAGTGACTAGACTTGGCACATGTTCACGCATGTAGTTGAATCAAATCAACATAGCCTTCATGATATTTATGTTCATGGTGAATTATATCCTACTCATGCTTGTATTCGGTGTAAATTAATTTTAATGCATGTTTACGACTGTTGTCGCTCTCCCAGTTGGTCGCTTCCCAGTCTTTTGCTAGCCTTCACCTGTACTAAGCGGGAATACTGCTTGTGCATCCAAACTCCTTAAACCCCAAAGTTGTTCCATATGAGTCCACTATACCTTCCTATATGCGGTATTTACCTGCCGTTCCAAGTAAATTTGTATGTGCCAAACTCCAAACCTTCAAATGAAATTATGTTTTGTATGCTCGAGCAGCTCATGTCTCAGCTAGGGGTGCCCTTATCTTCCGTGTTAGGCGGTTATTCTCAAGAGGAGTGGACTCCGCTCCTCATTCACGAGAAAATGGCTGGTCACCGGGATGCCCAGTTCCATGCTTTATGCAAACTTAATCAAAATAACTGCAAACAAAACTCCCCCTGGGACCCGTTGAATGTTGGAGGCACTCGTTGTTTCGAGCATGCCATGGATTGATGCTGGTGGAGGAGGGGGAGTATAAACTTTACCATTCTGTTTGGGAACCGCCTATAATTTGTTTAGCATGGAAGATATCGTCATCTCATAGTTGTTGCGTTTATAGCAAAAGTATGCCGCTCAAAATGTTATTCAATCTCTATTTTAAAACCGAGCTCTGGCACCTCTACAAATCCCTGCTTCACTCTGCGAAGGGCCTATCTATTTACTTTTATGTTGAGTCATCATCCTTCTTATTAAAAAGCACCCGCTGGAGAGCACATTGTTGTTTGCATTCATTATTATTGGTTTATATTGGGTATGACTTGACTGGATCTCTTTTACCATGAATTACAATGTTTAGTCAGTCCTTGATCTTTGAAGGTGCTCTGCATTTATGTTTTGCAGTCTCAGAAAGGGCTAGCGAGATACCATTTCGTTATATCATGTTATGATTATTTTGAGAAAGTGTTGTCATCCGAGTTTTGTTATTATAGCTCGCTAGCTGATTATGCTATTGATATGAGTAATTGTGAGACCTTTGTGTTATTGTTAGTATGGTTAGTTCATAATAGTTGCTGAAACTTGAATGCTGGCTTTTCATGTTTACAACAACAAGAGCAAACAGAGTTTGTAAAAGTTTTTCTTTTTCTCTTTCAGTTTGTCAACTGAATTGCTTGAGGACAAGCAAGGGTTTAAGCTTGGGGGAGTTGATACGTCTCCGCCGTATCTACTTTTCCAAACACTTTTGCCCTTGTTTTGGACTCTAACTTGTATGATTTGAATGGAACTAACCCGGACTGACGCTGTTTTCAGCGGAATTGCCATGGTGTTGTTTTATGTGCAGAAAATAAAAGTTCTCGGAACGACCTGAAACTCCACGGAATATCTTAGAATAATTAATAAAAATCCTCGCCAAAGATGAAGACCAGGGGGCCCACACCCTGTCCACGAGGGTGCCCCCCTGGGCGTGCCCCCCTACCTCGTGGGCCCCCTGGTGGCCCTCCGACGCCAACTCCAACTCCATATATTGGCTTTCGGGGAGAAAAAAATTAGAGAGAAGAAATCATCGCGTTTTACGATACGGAGCCGCCGCCAAGCCCTAATATCTCTCGGGAGGGCTGATCTGGAGTCCGTTCGGGGCTCCGGAGAGGGGGATTTGTCGCCGTCGTCATCATCAACCATCCTCTATCACCAATTTCATGATGCTCACCGCCGTGCGTGAGTAATTCCATCATAGGCTTGCTGGACGGTGATGGGTTGGATGAGATTTATCATGTAATCGAGTTAGTCTTGTTAGGGTTTGATCCCTAGTATCCATTATGTTCTGAGATTGGTGTTGCTATAACTTTGCTATGCTTAATGCTTGTCACTAGGGCCCGAGTGCCATGATTTCAGATCTGAATCTATTATGTTTTCAGGAATATATGTGAGTTCTTGATCCTATCTTGCAAGTCTATAGTCACCTACTATGTTATGATCCGGCAACCCCGAAGTGACAATAATCAGAACCACTCCCGGTGATGACCTTAGTTTGAGGAGTTCATGTATTTACTATGTGCTAATGCTTTGTTCCGGTTCTCTATTAAAAGGAGGCCTTAATATCCCTTAGTTTCCAATAGGACCCCGCTGCCACGGGAGGGTAGGAAAAAAGATGTCATGCAAGTTCTTTTCCATAAGCACGTATGACTATATTCGGAATACATGCCTACATTACATTGATGAACTAGAGCTAGTTCTGTGTCACCCTATGTTATGACTGTTACATGATGAACCACATCCGGCATAATTATCCATCATTGATCTGGTGCCTATGAGTTTTCCATATACTGGTTCTCGCTTATTTACTTTTCCGTTGCTACTGTTACAATCACTACAAAAATACCAAAAACATTATTTTTGCTGTCTTTACTTTTGTTACCGTTACCACCACTATCATATTACTTTACTACTAAACACCTTGCTGTAGATACTAAGTTTCCAGGTGTGGTTGAATTGACAACTCAGCTGCTAATACTTGAGAATATTCTTTTGCTCCCCTTATGTCGAATCAATAAATTTGGGTTGAATTCTCTACCCTTGAAAACGGTTGCGATCACCTATACTTGTGGGTTATCAGACAGCTATTCGATTATTCGGACATCAGAAAGGTTCCGGTGAAGTTTCGGGTAAAACCGGAGTGCGGGAGGGGTTACCGGAACCCCCCGGGGGGGGGGGGAACTAATGGGCCACTATGGGCCTTAGTGGAGAGAGAGGAGGGAGGCCAGGGCAGGCTGCCCCCTGGAGTCAGAATAGGACAAGGGAAGGGGGGCGGCGCCCCCTTTCCTACTCCTTCTCCCTCTCCTTACTTTCCCCCTCTCTTGGGAGGTGGACTCCTACTAGGACTTGGAGTCCTAGTAGGACTCCTCTCTCCCGGCGCGGCTACAGGGGCCAGCCAGCCTCCCCCTTGCCTCCTTTATATACGGGGGCAGGGGGGCACCCTAGGACACACAAGTTTCTCTCCCAACCGTATGTTGTGCCCCCCTCCATAGTTACACACCTCGATCATACAATTGTAGGACTTAGGCGAAGCCCTGCGTCGGTAGCATCATCATCATCGTCGCCACGCCGTTGTGCTGATG
The DNA here is from genome assembly GCF_018294505.1 of Triticum aestivum. Taxonomy (NCBI): domain Eukaryota; kingdom Viridiplantae; phylum Streptophyta; class Magnoliopsida; order Poales; family Poaceae; genus Triticum; species Triticum aestivum. Next base: position 85,550,703 of record NC_057804.1, read on the forward strand.
GAACTCACCCTCGTCCTCAACTGGATCAAGAGCACGAGGGACGTCATCGAGCTAAACGTGTGCTGAACGCGGAGGTGTCGTACGTTTGGTACTTGGATCGGTTGGATCGCGAAGACGTTCGACTACATCAACCGCGTTACTAAACGCTTCCACTTTCGGTCTACGAGGGTACGTGGAGATACACTCCCCTCTCGTTGCTATGCATCTCCTAGATAGATCTTGCGTGATTGTAGGAATTTTCTTGAAATTACTGCATTTTCCAACAGTGGTATCAGAGCCAGGTCTATGCGTAGATGTTTTATGCATGAGTAGAACACAAAGAGTTGTGGGCGATAATAGTCATACTGCTTACCACCAATGTCTTACTTTGATTCGGCGGTATTGTTCGATGAAGCGACCCGGACTGACATTACATGACCGTGTTCATAAGACTGGTACTACTGGCGTGCTTTTGCACATAGGTGGCTGGCGGGTGTCTGTTTCTCCAACTTTAGTTGAATCAAGTTTGACTATGGCTGGTCCTTGTTGAAGGTTAAAACATCATAAAATCATTGTGGTTTTGATGCGTAGGTAAGAACGGTTCTTGCTAGAAGCCCGTAGCAGCCACGTAAAACTTGCAACAACAAAGTAGAGGACGTCTAACTTGTTTTTCCAGGGCTTGTTGTGATGTGATATGGTCAATACATGATGTGATATAAATTGTTATATGAGATGATCATGTTTTATAATAGAGTTATCGGCAACTGGCAGGAGCCATATGGTTGTCGCTTTATTGTATGCAATGCAATCGCCATGTAATTGTTTTACTTTATAACTAAGCAGTAGCGATAGTCGTAGAAGCAATAGTTGACGAGACGACAATGATGCTACGATGGTGATCAAGGTGTCGCATCGGTGACGATGGAGATCATGACGATGCTTCGGTGATGGAGATCATGAGCACTAGATGATGATGGCCATATCATGTCACATATTTTGATAGCATGTGATGTTTATCTTTTATGTATCTTATTTTGCTTAGTACGGTGGTAGCATTATAAGATGATCCCTCACTAAATTTCAAGGTATAAGTGTTCTCCTTGAGTATGCACCGTTGCTATAGTTCATCGCGCCGAGACACCACCTGATGATTGGGTGTGATAAGCTCTACGTTCACATACAACGGGTGCAAGCTAGTTTTGCACACGCGGAATACTCAGGTTAAACTTGACGAGCCTAGTATATGCAGATATGGCCTCGGAACACTGAGACCGAAAGGTCGAACATGAATCATATAGTAGACACGATCAACATAGTGATGTTCACCATTGAAAACTACTCCATCTCACGTGATGATCAGACATGGTTTAGTTGATTTGGATCACGTGATCATTTAGATGACTAGAGGGATGTCTATCTAAGTGGGAGTTCCTAAGTAATATGTTTAATTGAACTTTAATTTATCACGAACTTAGTCATGATAGTTATTTTGGATGTCTATGTTATTGTAGATCAATGGCCCATGCTACCGTTCCTTTGAATTTTAATGCGTTCCTAGAGAAAGCTAAGCTGAAAGATGATGGTAGCAATTACACGGACTGGGTCCATAACTTGAGGATTATCCTCATTGCTGCATAGAAGAATTACGTCCTGGAAGCACCACTAGGTGCTAGGCCTGGTGCAGATGCTACTGATGACCTTAAGAACGTCTGGCGGAGCAAAGCTAAGGACTACTCGATAGTTTAGTGTGCCATGCTTTAAGGCTTAAAATCGGGACTTCAAATACGTTTTGAACATCATGGAGCATATGAGATGTTCCAAGAGTTGAAGTTAATATTTCAAGCAAATACCCAGATTGAGAGATATGATGTCTCCAACAAGTTCTATAGCTGCAAAATGGAGGAGAATAGTTCTGTCAGTGAACACTTACTCAGAATGTCTGGGTACCATAACCACTTGACTCAGCTGGGAGTTAATCTTCCTGATGATAGTGCCATTGACAGAGTTCTTCAATCACTACCACCAAGCTATAAAGGCTTCATGATGAACTATAATATGCGAGGGATGAACAAGACAATTCCCGAGCTCTTCTCAATGCTAAAGGCTGCGGAGGTAGAAATCAAAAAAGGAGCATCAAGTGTTGATGGTCAACAAGACCACTAGTTTCAAGAAAAAGGGCAAAGGAATGAAGGGGAACTTCAAGAAGAACGGCAAGTAAGTTGCTACTCAGGAGAAGAAACCAAAGTCTGGACCTAAGCCTGAAACTAAGTGCTTCTACTGCAAAGGGACTGGTCACTGGAAGCGGAACTGCCCCAAGTATTTGGCGGATAAGAAGGATGGCAAAGTGAAAGGTATATTTGATATACATGTTATTGATGTGTACCTTACTAATGCTCGTAGTAGCACCTGGGTATTTGATACTGGTTCTGTTGCTCATATTTGCAACTCGAAACAGGGGCTACGGATTAAACGAAGATTGGCTAAGGATGAGGTGACGATGCACGTGGGAAATGGTTCCAAGGTTGATGTGATCGCCGTCGGCACACTACCTCTACATCTACCTTCATGATTAGTTTTAGACCTGAATAATTGCTATTTGGTGCCAGCGTTGAGCATGAACATTATATCTGGATCTTGTTTGACGCGAGATGGTTATTCATTTAAATCAGAGAATAATGGTTGTTCTATTTATATGAGTAATATCTTTTATGGTCAGGCACCCTTGCTGAGTGGTCTATTTTTGTTGAATCTCGATCGTGATGATACACATGTTCACAATATTGAAGCCAAATAATGCAAAGTTGATAATGATAATGCAACTTATTTGTGGCACTACCGTTTGGGGCATATCGGTGTAAAGCACATGAAGAAACTCCATGCTGATGGACTTTTGGAATCACTTGATTATCAATCACTTGGTGCTTGCAAACCGTGCCTCATGGGAAAGATGACTAAAACTCCGTTCTCCGGAACAATGGAACGAGCTACTGACTTATTGGAAATAATACATACTGATGTATGCGGTCCAATGAGTGTTGAGGCTCGTGGCAGGTATTGCTATTTTCTTACCTTCACAGATGATTTGAGCAAATATGGTTATATCTACTTAATGAAACATAAGTCTGAAACATTTGAAAAGTTCAAAGAATTTCAGAGTGAAGTGGAAAATCATCGTAACAAGAAAATAAAGTTTCTACGATCTGATCGTGGAGGAGAATATTTGAGTTATGAGTTTGGTCTTCATTTGAAACAATGTGGAATAGTTTCACAACTTACGCCACTTGGAACACCACAGGGAAATGGTGTGTCCGAACATTGTAGCCGTACTTTATTGGATATGTTATGATGTCTCTTACCGATTTACTGCTATCGTTTTGGGGTTATGCTTTAGATACGGTTGCATTCACTTTAAATAGGGCACCATCAAAATCCGTTGAGATAACACCTTATGAATTGTGGTTTGGCAAGAAACCAAAGTTGTCGTTTCTTAAAGTATGGGGTTGCGATGCTTATGCGAAAAAGCTTCAACCCGATAAGCTCGAACCCAGATTGAAGAAGTGCGTCTTCATAGGATACCCAAAGGAAACTGTTGGGTACACCTTCTATCATATATCCGAAGGCAAAATATTTGTTGCTAAGAATGGATCCTTTCTAGAGAAGGAGTTTCTCTCGAAGGAAGTGAGTGGGAGGAAAGTAGAACTTGATGAGGTAATTGTACCTTCTCCCTTATTGGAAAGTAGTTCATCACAGAAATCAGTTCCAGTGATTCCTACACCAATTAGGGAGGAAGCTAATGATGATGTCATGAAACTTCAGATCAAGTTACTACCGAACCTCGTAGGTCTTCCAGAGTGAGATCCACACCATAGTGGTACGGTAATACTGTTTTGGAAGTCATGTTACTAGACCATGGTGAACCTACGAACTATGAGGAAGCGATGATGAGCCCAAATTCCGCGAAATGGCTTGAGGCCATGAAATCTGAGATGGGATCCATGTATGAGAACAAAGTGTGGACTTTGGTGGATTTGCCCAATGATCAACAAGCCATAGAAAATAAATGGATCTTCAAGAAGAAGACCGGCACTGACGGTAATGTTACTGTCTACAAAACTCGACTAGTTGCAAAAGGTTTTCGACAAGTCCAAGGAGTTGACTACGATGAGACTCTCTCACCCGTAGAGATGCTTAAAGTTTGTCCGAATCATGTTAGCAATTGCCGCATTTTATGATTATGAAATTTGTAGATGGATATCAAAACTGCATTCTTGAATGGATTTCTAGAAGAATAGTTGTGTATGATGCAACCATAAGGTTTTGTTGATCCAAAGGGTGCTAACAAAGTGTGCAAGCTCCAGCGATCCATTTATGGACTAGTGCAAGCCTCTCGGAGTTGGAATAAACGCTTTGATAGTGTGATCAAAGCATATGGTTTTATACAGACTTTTGGAGAAGCCTGTATTTACAAGAAAGTGAGTGGGAGCTCTGTAGCATTTCTAATATTATATGTAGATGACATATTGTTGATTGGAAATGATATAGAATTTCTGGATAGCATAAAGGGATACTTGAATAAGAGTTTTTCAATGAAAGACTCGGTGAAGTTGCTTACATATTGGGCATCAAGATCTATAGAGATAGATCAAGACGCTTAATTGGACTTTCACAAAGGACATACCTTGATAAAGTTTTGAAAAAGTTCAAAATGGATCAGTCAAAGAAAGGGTTCTTGCCTGTGTTACAAGGTGTGAAGTTGAGTCAGACTCAATGCCCGACCACTGCAGAAGATAGAGAGAAAATGAAAGTCATTCCCTATGCTTCAGCCATAGGCTCTATCATGTATGCAATGTTGTGTACCAGACCTGATGTGTGCCTTGCTATAAGTACAGTAGGGAGGTAGCAAAGTAATCCCGGAGTGGAGCACTGGACAGCGGTCAAGAACATCCTGAAATACCTAAAAAGGACTAAGGATATGTTTGTCGTTTATGGAGGTGACAAAGAGCTCGTCGTAAATGGTTACGTCGATGCAAGCTTTGACACTGATCCGGATGACTCTAAGTCGCAAACCAGATATGTATTTTTATTTAATGGAGGAGCTGTCAGTTGGTGCAGTGATACGTCTCCAGCGTATCTATAATTTTTGATTGTTCCATGCTATTATATTACCCCTTTTAGACGTTTATGGGATTCATTTTACACATTTATATCATTTTTGGGACTAACCTACTAACCGGAGGCCCAGCCCGTATTGCTGTTTTTTTGCCTATTTCATTATTTCGAAGAAAATGAATATCAAACGGAGTCCAAACGGAATGAAACCTTCGGGAGCGTGAGTTTTGGAACGAACATGATCCAGAGGACTTGGAGTGCAAGTCAAGAAGCAGCCGAGGCTCCCACGAGATAGGAGGGCACCCCCCCCCCCTGTAGGGCGCGCCCCCTGTCTCGTGGGCCCCTCGGGCGTCCACCGACGTACTTCTTCCTCCTATATAAGCCTACGTACCCCGAAAACATCCAGGGGCAGGACGAAACACAATTTCCACCACCGTAACCTTCTGTATCCACGAGATCTCATCTTGGAGCCTTCGTCGGCACTCTGCCGGAGGGGGAATCGACCATGAAGGGCTTCTACATCAACATCCTTGCCTCTCTGATGAGTTGTGAGTAGTTTACCACAGACCTACGGGTCCATAGTTATTAGCTAGATGGCTTCTTCTCTCTTTTTGGATCTCAATACAATGTTCTCCCCCTCTCTTGTGGAGATCTATTCGATGTAATCTCTTTTTTGCGATGTGTTTGTCGAGATCCGATGAATTGTGGGTTTATGATCAAGTTTATCTATGAATAATATTTGAATCTTCTCTGAATTCTTTTATGTATGATTGAGTTATCTTTGCAAGTCTCTTCGAATTATCAGTTTGGTTTGGCCTACTAGATTGGTCTTTCTTGCCATGGGAGAAGTGCTTAGCTTTGGGTTCAATCTTGCGGTGTCCTTACCCAGTGACAGAAAGGGTTGCAAGGCACGTATTGTATTGTTGCCATCGAGGATAACAAGATGGGGTTTATATCATATTGCTTGAGTTTATCCCTCTACATCATGTCATCTTGCTTAATGCGTTACTCCGTTCTTTATGAACTTAATACTCTAGATGCATGCTGGATAGCGGTCAATGTGTAGAGTAATAGTAGTAGATGCAGGCAGGAGTCGATCTACTTGTTATGGATGTGATGCCTATATACATGATCATGCCTAGATAATGTCATAATTATTCGCGTTTCTATCAATTGCTCGACAGTAATTTGTTCACCCACCGTAATACTTATGCTCTCGAGAGAAGCCTCTAGTGAAACCTATGGCCCCCGGGTCTATCTCTTATCATATTTGCTTTCAATCTACTTTTATTTGCATCTTTATTTTCTGCATCTATATTATAAAATACCAAAAATATATTTATCTTATCATACTACCTCTATCAGATCTCACTTTCGCAAGTGGCCGTGAAGGGATTGACAACCCCTTTGTCGCATTGGTTGCAAGTTCTTTGTTTGTTTGTGTAGGTTTGTGGGACTTGTTGAGGAGCCTCCTACTGGATTGATACCTTGGTTCTCAAAAACTGAGGGAAATACTTATGCTACTATTGCTGCATCACCCTCTCCTCTTCGAGGAAAACCAACACTAGCTCAAGATGTAGCAAGAAGGATTTCTGGCGCCGTTGCCGGGGAGGTCTTCGCTCAAGTCAATACATACCAAGTACCCATAACAAACTCATCTCCCTCGCATTTACATTATTTGCCA